>NW_004797949.1:391226-393726 GCF_000002075.1 Aplysia californica | reverse complement strand
TCTTCCCACTTCACCTCTAATAGGGCTCATTGGTGACCATGTCTGTCCATCTGATCCTCAGTAGTTTTCCCAGACTCTGGTCAAGAAAACCTGGATCCTTTTCAAGCAAGTCTGAGATGCGTTCCTTGTTAAAACAGCATGAAGAGGTAGTGAAATTAAAGAATTAAACCCAAGTGGCGTTTAAACCTGGAACTTCCCCGTTTGTTGATCATGTCCGTAAACAACTGCACCACAGAAGGGGCTTGTTTAAACATTGCAGCTGGCCTTTAGAATATAAATACATGTATAAAAAAAAGAAAACAAAACAAAACAAACCAAAACAAACCATTACCGCTTTGCTTGTTGTTGCTGCTGCCTGCTGCTGTCTGCTGCTGCTGCTGTTATTGTTGTTGTTGTTGTTGTTGTTGTTGTTCTTGTCGTTGATGATGATGTCGTTGTTGTTCGTGATGCTGTTTTTGTTCTTTGTTTCTTGTGTTTTGCTTACAGTTGGTACAGAAAATGTGTAAAATGAAAACAAGAAAGAGGACGAAAGTTGAAGAACAACAAAACTTCACGTAAACTTCGCTCCCCTGAACCTCCACAAAGTTGAAAGAAAACTCTGCAATCCTCTTACCTCCCTTACTCAAGCCTTCTTTGGCCGCTGTTATGATTTTTGCATAATAAAGATGGCCACTTCTGAAGCAAAGACAGCGGTAGGGACAACGCGTATAAAATTATTATGGCCTAAGACACAGACTTCCGAGCTGCATGCGCTATTTTTTTATGTCCTGTAAATACCTTGCTCTCCACAACTGTCCCGTGTCCATCGTTTATTGTTAGTGTTAAGTTTTTTTCGTCGTCTTCTTTTGTTGTTTGTTGTGAAGTTGTGTGGTCGGAGGCAAAGCCCCGTTTTCCTGTCTGGACTATCGTTTAAAGAGTTTTGATTACGCTGGATGACTTTTATAATAATGCTCTGAAGCTGTTGTTTCTGAATTCGTAGTTGTCGTGTGGAGGAGCAACTTTTGAATGCAAATATGGTGGGCCTTTGAGTGATAAAGTGGATGGTCGATGACATCTGCTTCTGTAGGACTGTGTTCTAAAAAAAGAAGAAAAAAGACCACTTGTGCCTAGTAGGTTCTAAACTCCTACCAAAAACCAAAAAAAAAAAGAAAGAAACGAAAATTACACACACCCCTCCCCCAAACCCGTTTTCCCCAAAAACAAAACGACAAAACACAAAGTTGAAAAACAAATAAAATTCAAAAAGAGAGAAAGACAGAAGAAGGTAACAAAAACCGCTCTACTCATCCTTTGAAAAAAATGGTTTCAATGAGCAGTGCAACTACATTGTACATGTATACTATTCCCTCAGTTGTGTGCTATGATAGCCTATGAGAGGGAGGGCAGGGAGGGTATTGGTGCATGTAAGTGGAACGATAACTGAGATTGATGAACAGAAAGAAATCATACGCTGGGTGGGTATTGGCTTCTTTTTTTAAGCTTTTGTTTCTTTTCTTTTTTTATGTGTTAACAAAATACAAAAAAGGGAAAGAAATAAAGTAGGGCCTACCAGTGGCTTTCTCAACAAAAACAAAAAACAAAAAAAACTAGTGGGAGTACCCTATACATATTATAATTTGTAAGTCTTGCCTTTCTGTTGGTCTTGTAAGAATAATACAGCACAATCGTAAAAAGGAGACCCTTTCTTGGATCCTGGAGAGGAGGGAGGAGCAGTTATGGCATTGTGCCGCCTGCAATGACGCCTATTCTCAAACCAAATCAGTACCTAAGAAGGAGTGTGGCTACAGTTACTTTTAATTAAGTACTCGGTCCCAACAGCAAGATATAAGCTCTTCAAACGGGGGAAAATGATGTTACTATTGTTTAGTTTTAGTACAGGTTTTACGGCGCTCTCAACTGCATAAGGTCATATGAACGCCAATGTTACTATTGGATGAAGTAGAATTTTAAAGGATCAGATCCAACTCCTGGAATGTCTATATTCACCTTCAACCATCAGTTCTGTCAGTATGATATATATTATCTTTCCTTCCATTTTATTTATTTTTTTACCCCGACCCAAAACAGATTATCAGGTCATATACGGTAATTCATTGCTTTCTACTGTCTTTGAAAATTTCTACCAAAACATGAAGACACGCGTGTGTTACTGCCATTAAAGGGAAACTTTGGCGGGTTTATCAACATTGTTATTTTAAGTTGTGCAATTGAGCACGTAACTTTTACTTTTTAATAACCCACCTGCTCTAATAACATTTTATATAAGTCCGCAAAATTACCTTCGATGTTTAAAGAATGAAATCCAAAGTTGTTTTGCCTTCTACAAAAACGCAGTGGTGTAAACTATTACATCGTTTCATCTCTACTTAGTCTTAAGCGTCCTATATAGTCCCTACTGCTGAGTGCTATCGCGTTTCCACCCTATAGTCATATACCGCTGAAAACCTCAACCCTGAGTTGACTCCAGGTACCATCACTACTTTCTGCAGCCTGTGTCAGT
>NW_004797949.1:361281-389495 GCF_000002075.1 Aplysia californica | reverse complement strand
CGGCCGCCACCCGGGCAAAATTCAAAATTTCCTACCAACTGAAAATACTAGGTGTGTCCCGTGCGCTCATATGACCTTATGCAGTTGCGAGCGCCGTAAAACACTTTACAAAAACAAATACAGAGGCCGGTCCCGACAAATTCGAGCTATCCGTGTTATACTGCACTTGAGAGTCCAACAATCTCAACACTGAAGATAATCACATTTAATATATCAATTTGCATCTTATACTCAACATACACTCAGAAGTTTGTGCAAAGTAAACACAGGCCAACCCCCCCCCCCAACCCCAGAACACACACACACAGACACACACACAGACACACACACACATACACGAACGAAAGAAAATAGATAAAAATAAAATTTAATTACAAAAATGACAGACAGAATTAATCTACAATTTCCTTTCTGCCGGATTGTGTTGAAAAACATAAACACTAAATTTGTTTTCTACCAAATCAACAGTACCTACATACAAACATATATAAAAATATTAAATAATAAAACAAAAGTAAGTACATCACTTCCAAGGTAAAGAGCTATAATAATAACAACAATAATATGTGAGGCTGCGTGGTGGAATCAGGCTCTCGACAATTTTTGGTCATACAGTGGAATCCTGTTATAACGAGAGGGAGGGGACCGGAGCAAAATGTCCGTTATAGCAGGATTCTCGTTATAAAGGATCCAGTAATAAATTCAAGGGAAACTGTAAAATAGGCCAAATCTATGATTTTGCGGTTCTGTTTATTTCCTTTTGATATCTCTCCTGATGATGATTTGGTTTCAACATGACCTTTGGGTCTTACTTGATCAAAAATCGAATCAGGTATCTTTCTCTAGCGCTAGATCTAGCGATGTTGACTGACAGCTCGGCGTTGGCGATCAGAAAGAAAGGGCTCTAGGCTAACTCGCCCGCTGTGTTTTCCCCCACCCCACCACACCCTGTGGTGCATTCCGTCAGCTTGCGCACATCACTCATTCGCTCCACCCATCACATTGCTGTGACCTCTCCACCCCCGCATCGGAGAAGTGAGAGGCATGGTAGGCCTTGATAATCTAAACTAGGCTTACACTGGCCTATCACACGATGCGTTCTGCTTGTCTGCGCATACCACAACCCCCCTACTCAATCGCTCTAGCCTTCATTGTTGACACACATTGGCTCTCCTTTCTTTGTTTCGCTAGATCACCAACAGATTTCTCAACTGGCGAGGTTTTTTAATTATGTATAATTGGCCTATGCACTGCCCACAGCAGCAGCAATATTCCGCTATAGCCGACTCGCATGTTTGTCTGATTGCGCTATTGCAGTATTTCATTTACAAAGGTAAAGAAGAGAAAAAAAACAGACTTCTCGTTTTTTCCGGACTCGTTATAAGCGGACTCCACGGTATACAGTTATTTGAATCATTCTTAAGCCTGTTCACTTGTCTTTATTTGGACGAAAAAAGATCCATTTATCTTGAATAGAAGTTGAGATATTTGCGAATGAAGGAGGTGCGGTCACCTGTTTTCAGGGGCGAAATTAGTGAGAAAATGGCTGTCAAAGATTAGTTATTTCCTTAGCTTAAGAGTCCGTGGTAACTGAAAATTTACATTTTGTGTGCTTTTAATCAACGTGTTTCAGAAAAATTCTCTCAGAAATTAGTTCTTTAATGGGCATGAAAGGTGTTATGCTAAAAAACAAAAATTTGATAAAAATTCACAAACCTGCAGAAAAATGCAAGTTTCTTCACTTTGATTATTTTGACGAGAGCCTGATTCCACCACGCTGCCTCACATATAAACCACAATAATAATAATAATAATAATAATAATAATAATAATAATAATAATAATAATAAATGACTAATAATGACAATAATAATAGCAATAATAATGATAATTATAATAATAATAATTTTAAAAAATAAAATAATAATAATAATAATAATAATAATAATAATAATAATAATAATAATAATAATAATAATAATAATAACAATAACTGCATATAAGTAGCTATATCCATACTCTACAGCATACTCTGTTCTCTACGCATTATACAACTACTGAAATCCAAAGTAAAGAGTTAAATATCACAAAAGTGGAACTGTTCCATATAAAAAAAAAGCTAGCTTGAAAAAAAAGTGAATTATATTGAAAACAAAAGGCTACATCAAAAGCAAAAAGCGATTCCCTTAAAATAATATGTCTCACTCACAACAGAAATCCTATGGGAAAGCCTGTTGACACAACTCACTGACCCTGATCTGAAAGTTAAGTAAAGCAGTAACAGAAAGGCCCAAAACATCCCATTAAACACAATGTGACCATAAAACGCAAGAATACAAGCATCCTTTTTTTTTAAGCTGATCTGAACAACTGTAGCATGACACATCCCGAACAAATACATTTTTCAACAATTAGGATCATAAAATTATCCAACACGCTTTTTGTTGTTTTTTATTCCTCCAAGGATGCCTCAAAAAAGGCACCACAAAAAAAAATGTTAATAGTCTTAAAATAGATTGTCTTCATACGATCAAAAAGAGCTGCAGAAATTGTGAAATTCGCGGTTTAAACCATATAAAAATCGGAATATGAATATAAAATATATCACAGTTCAAATTCATTCAAAACATAGAAAATGTTATACAACAAGCAAAACGAGGAAAAAGCAGGACTTTAAAGAGTCACCCAATCATGTAATGACAATGCACATACTCATTTATTATGTCTTCTTGAAGTCATGGGACAATATTCAGGCATACAAAGCCTAAAAAATTCCTCATGGCTTATAATACCGATTCTGTAAATCCATAAAATTGTATGAAAATAGCTTTTTAGTGAACAATTTTTGCTTGCTACTCCACAAAATGCCAATTTCAGAGGCCTGTGCTTTGAAAGTTATTATCATGTAAAGTCAATACTTCGTGATGTAGTTGATAACAATGCAGGGTACAAGTCTAATATTTTTACAAGCATAGAACAAAGAATATTTGACGTATGCAATCGTGAAAATGACCGAATGACTCATTAAGAATTATTTCACACATTGACAAAAAGAACGCCCGAAAACACATCTTTAAAAGTGTAAAATTTTATAAAAGGATAATTATTACAGACATGAATCTGATATTTTATATTTATATTCATACGTAATTTAGCATGATGAAGGCAAAAAATGCCACTAGATTTAACATACAAATACATGTACATGTACTTCTAAGGATAAAAAAGAGGAAAGTTTTACTTTTATTAATTTGCACACTGGTATTGGTAAAAATCAAAGAAGTTGCAGTAACATTATTGAATAATAATCATAAAATGGCTCATTATTCAGTGTAAAAATTTCTGGTGATTCCATTTTTTATTTTGTATTTCTTACAGCTTCTTCTGTCGTTTTAACATTTCGCCTGTGATGGTACAAAAAACCTGGTCATTTCCGTATCTCCTGGTTGACAGGTTTTCATTTGAATAACTCTACCTCTTGAAAATCTTCGTGACCAAGTGCGTCAAGCGCAGCGATCCACCCGTGGACAGTGTTGCTGTTTTTCAACAGGATTATAAATTGATCGCTCACAATGTAAAAAAAGAATAAACACATACAGTAGAACATGACTATAGCGGCACCCGCTGCTTCTATGGCCTGGGTAAAAAAAACCCAAAACAGTTGAAACTTTCAAGATCATTCAAAAGCTTAAAATATATATCTTTAAAAAAGCACACAGAATGCTAAATGACGTGTATACTGCAAACATCAAGAAAGCTCCTGTATATATACGCGTGTCAAAAAATGAAATTGACACATTTACTTACCAAGTTAGCGAATCACAATATTGTGTTAAAGGAATGTTAAACATGAACGTGATGTGAATAGTTGGAACACCAACAAAAGAAAATTCATACGCTGATGCAAATAGCTATCATATATTGATGTTGTTATCCAACAAAGCAGCCCAGGGACCTTTGTTCTCCAAACAAATCAAACTGATTAAAAAATTGAAAAAGCTTATGTTATCCAGGAAGGAGAAGCACATTAATCCCAAAATGTCCGTTAAGGGAAGGAGAAACAATGAATAACTTATAGGAATAATAAAAAATTAAAAAAGAAGAATCACCGTCATGGTCGTACCTTACCACTACCTAGAAAAGAGCACTGAAAAATTAATAAGATTAGCCTTATTTCACACGTCCTGTAATCTGGTACCAATTTCAGTGATCCAGACGCAAGCAAAAGTTATGTACAAAAAAAAAATTTCTGTTCCAACCACACACTGCGTGTCATTTCGTGAAGCCAAAAAACCCACACAGTGCCACACATTACTATTACAGGCAGAGTGAACTGACCAATCTTTCCAGAATGGACATATAGCTCACAGAATAAACAACATAAGACAGAATTATTTCTACTAACCCATCCAGCTATTTGCTGACTCTACCACCTCATAGTTTGACACCTTTGGAGCACCCTGTCTTCTTAAGACCCCAGTTCTACATTCAAGTAATTCAAGTAAGTTTAACACCAAGGCAAGTCTCAGAAAATTGTTTCAAATGATTAGTTATAGTTATAAACTAGAACAGATCAAGTAAGATCACTTAGGAAAATACAAAATGTTTTTTTTTAAATGAGCTGTTTCAAATAGATTTCCTGTCCACTAGACATTAGACAAATCTGTGCACAGCATTTTAATTGAAAGGACTGCAGTATAAAACATGAAAGATTCTTTACATGTGCTTCACTTCAACAGTAAGGCACATATATGCTAAATGAAAGTTAACAATTGGTCCAAAAAAGAACACATTAAAAATAATAATAATATATGGCATTTATGTATGTATGGCACTCAAACCCCATTAACGGGCACAAGCTCTGAGCATTTTATAAAACAACAGTAACATAATATAATCAGTGCATTGTGTTATGACCAAAAGAAAATCTCTTTAAATGTTTTGTATCTCTGAATAAATTGAACCACTGGGCAAAGCATTTCAGAACTGTCCTTTCACCCATTGTTTCAAGTTTCATAGATGGTAAAAGAAATTTCTTTTTGGCAGCTGATGACCTTTAACTGTGAGTTGGAATGTAGTTTCAAAAGATTTGATAAATATGATGGCGCATTATCATTCAAGCATTTGTGACATTGAGTGGCCAACTTGTACATAATTCTTATCTCAACAGGAAGCCAGTGCATTATCCATAAAAGATCAAACTTAACGTGCAGCATTGTTTTGGACAGTTTGAAGCCTTTTCATTTTCTCCAGAGAATATCATATGTCAGGCATCGTGGTCAAATCAGGCGCTCGTCAAAATCAAAGAAATTGGCATTTTTTGTCCGTTGAGCAGTAGGTCACTTTTAAAATGTTCTTTTTTGGGGGGCTCAACACTCTTTACGTTTATTTAAGAATAAATTTCTGTGTGGACTTTATTGTAAAGCATCATTCATAGACACAAAAAATGTAAATTTGCAGTTTCCAAGGCATTCAAGCTTTGGAAGTTGCAAAACTTTGGCAGCCATTTTCTCGGTAATTTTACCTCTGACTCCAGGTGACCCCACCTCCTTCAATCGCAAATATCTCGACTTCTATTCAAGATAAACAGGTTTTTTTTTCCTATCACAATATAGACAAACGAACTCTAGGATGATACAAATAACTGTATATGCCCAAAAATTGCAGGACGCCTGATTCCACCTTGTCGAAAGACTTATTCTTCCAAAAAGAATCAAAATAAAGGAGAAAAAAGTCACATCATTACAAAAAACAAAGAAACAGAAATTCATATTATTTAAAAATCACTCTCATATAATTCTATAAAAATGTGATAGATTACAAAAGTGCAGGTCAACAATAAAAAACAAGCAAACGAAAGAGACTAGAAGCAGATGTACTAGGTAAAATCTACAGAAAAAAAGTAGGTTACACAAGTTGCAACAAAACTGAAAGAATTAAAAACAAGCAACTATATATACCATTATAATGCCCATTTATCTTATAGAGATAAAAAGAGCCGTCACATTGACTATATAATACTTAACACTTTGCGGTCACTTGGCGGAATAATGCGACAGTGAAAATTATCCGTTCAGGTCACCTGGTGCAGAACTGCGCCAGCAGGCCCGAGAAGTCAGTAGCAGTCACTCTCCCGGATGGGTGACCAGATGGGGTATTTTGTACTCCTGATTGTGTGACCGCAAAGTGTTTATCACGGCTGCCCACACACCAGTATATATTTTAGAAATCAACAAAGAAAATTTGTAATAATAGGGCTTAAAAAACATTATATGGCCATGGATAGTCTTCTTCCCTTGGGGGTCAAGGACAGAGTTGTAGTCAAGTACAGTAACGTAAACAAAGGCGTGATGAAAAAGGTATTGGCGGGATTGTCATTATCAAGTTAACCTCTTCACTGCTGAGTAGACGTGTGTTCTGGCTTGTATTCTCCACTTATATTGTTTCATCTGGTAGACAAAAGAAGTCTTAGTTGCTATAGTTACATCTTGAGATTTTGCTTATTCTGAAACAATTCTCTGGGTTTAAATATTTTTTTAATAAAAATTTTATCTCGTCAGTACAGATGATGATGGAAACTTTTCAGCAGTGAAGGGGTTAACGGGAGGAGCGACCCTAGAGGACCATTTTCTAAGTCTGTTGCCAGAGATCAAATCTAAGTACACATATATAAGTCAAGCATAGTAAAATCTCTGGATACGCAATTTTATTTTGGCATAGCTATAGCGGTTGCTATGGAAATGGCCGCCAACTTGAAAATAAACAATGAGTTTCAAATCCTTAAGGCTTTCTTATTTACTGACCAAATTTGAACAAATATAGTGAGAGCATACCTGAACCAGAACCTATCAGCGTAACAGCGAGTTTTTTTCAATAAGTGCAAAAGTACCCAAAAAAAAGAGGATTTTCCCAAAGTTTTAAAAAAATGTTTCTAAATTTAAGTTGTGTAATCACTTGCCAATGGAAAAAAACTTATTTTTTTAAGACAAAGAACTGGTTGATCTTCAAAAATCAGCCAACATCTCAATGTGCATAGCCTGACCCAAAATCGGCAAAATCAAGGGTCGCTCCTCCGCTTAAGGAAAAAAGGAAAGGATGGGTGGGTAGGGGCTGGGGGCTGGGGGAGGAGTTACTGTTGGCAAAAACAAACAAAAAATCTTTGAAAGTACAAAACATGTCATGAGCCTTTGACTGAATTTGTAAAAGAAAAAATTGGAATCAGGGTTATTACGATCATATTTTAGTCAAATTGAATAAAAATCATAACGATTCCGCAAAATTTGTAACGATGGGAAGCATTGCTCCGTCAATATTGTTCACAGGTAGTCGAACAGTGGGTTCTTCACTCAACAAATGGGAATGATTTTGATACAATATATGTCCTAATAATGTGAACCTGGAATGGAGACAATAAATGTCCTAATAATGTGAACCTGGAATGGAGTATCCCCCCTTTTCAAGCGGTCATACAACATTTTCAAAGATTCTAATACTCATAATTATCCATCCAAAAGTAGCCTGATTTTCTTTGCTATATGGTAAGGAGCTCATTCAATAATTTGAAAGCAAGTAGGAATATAGAACCACTAGACGGCATCAACTTAAGCATAATGAAAAACTTTTCTTTATTCAAGTTCTGTTGGGGGGGGGTTTTTTTCATAAGAGTTTTTCAGTACTTGCAACACAATTAGGTCAAATGAATACCAGAGATTAGAGGTGTTGCAAGAGAATAACATACACAAAAAAGGAGGAGGAAAGATGATGACGATAGACGTTTCACATCGTATCACTCTTAGGAAAAAATTTAAAAGTAAAAAAGAATTGGTAATTCCAAAATGCTGCGATCAGTAAGCACAGATCAAATGAAGTACAAAAGCAAGCTACTGAGCTAAAAATTGGGCCATCAATGTTGGAAAAGTGGGCTCCTTTGGCAATTTCCGAAGACAACATCTCATCAATGCTTTAAGTGTAGCTAGAGGGCGGGTAGGGAGGACCTGAGAATTAAAAAAACCCAAATGAGTTTAGAATATTCGTATTTTCTACACAGTCAGACAGATGTCCACCCACCTAAACCTCCCCCCCCCCCCCCCAAAAAAAAAAAACCAAACCCTCCAATAACCCAGCAAGCTATTTTTGTTTTTGTAAGCGTTTTACAGAATTTGAAATACAATTAGGTCATATAAGAAGATAAAATGTTGCAAGAGAGTCACAAACACACGAAAAAAGGACTATAGATGTTTGATAGGAAAGAAAAAGCAAACCACACCGGAGCACCCACCAACCACCCACAGCCAGCAAGATATTTATAATGAGTCCATGATATAACAGATAGTAGACCATAGAAAAACTGAGTCCTACACTTTCATTGGGGTTGATATTAAATTAATATGGCCATTTCTAAGACAGGGCTTTTCCTTGAACTACAAGGTGAGGTGTTAAAAGTTCTGCAAAACAGCACTAGTGGCACTAACACAAAGAATAATTTCAGAAACATACATGGCCAGCAACACTAATATTAAACAACCTTATCATTCATATATAAGTTTTTTTTAAAGTTTGGAATATATGAGATGTTTAAAACGGAAACACGAGAAAATGGAAATAGAACCAAGAAAATCATATACGTGGAAAGTCTGTATACGAGTATATGCTAACATGATGCTTACATCAGAGCCACAGGCGGTCCAGGTGGGTTGGGGGCGCTGAAGTTAGTCTCCTCAGACAGATGAGACCACGGGTTCCTTGCCTGGGCGAGGGGGCCTTATAGGACTCAGGAGAGGCTCGGGGTCCTTCTTTAGTTCTATGGAGAGAATTTGAGTTTGAATTAAACAAAGCATATTATATAGCATATACTTATAGAGACAATAACAGTTATTTAGTGCTGGAAAAAAAGCAAGACAAGCATAGTTTTGTTTTTTGGGTTTTTTAAGTTTTAGTAAGAGTTTTACGGCACTTGCAACACAATACAGTCATATAAGTGCCGAAGATTAGAGGTGTTACAATAGAGTAACAAACACAATAAAGAAAGAGGAGAGATCAGGACGATAGATGTTTGATAGGAAAGAAGAAGCAGACAGACCGACAGAACTGAAAAAAAGTAATTAAGTAAGAATGTATAGCATTTGCACCCTCAAATAACCCAAGCCTTCAGAGAGGAACATTTGGAGGATGGTATATGACACATTTGTATTCTAGATTTTGAAAAATGCATTTTAAAAAATCCCAATCAAAAGACAACTAGAGTAAAACATACAGATGGGAACGAAATTAACATTAAACAAGACACTAAAACCTCATCTCTAATTAGAAACAAGTCCATAAATCATAAATGAACCACAAGTATTAAAAAAGGGGGAAAAAGGTCCAACTAGTAGATTGGATACACCTTGACCTCTGAGATTAACAGTCAATGGGTTTGAAATTTAGATCTCTTTGATGGTGTTTCGATATTTCAATCTGGATCTCTGTTACTCAAACGGTTCTTTGAAGCTGTGTGTTCCTCTAAAACAGCTCGTTGAAACATTGATAATGAAATGACAACATTATGACCACAAAATAGAAATAACAAATAGGTCTGTGATTTTAAGTAACAAATGGAAGCAAAAAATAAGCAACTAGAGTAAATAAATTAGTTGTAAAGTAAATCATCAATAGGCCTACATGGAGCCAAAAAGCCTGTATGAAGAACACTGATAGACAAAAGCATTGGTCTAAATGCTCATCTGAATTTTTAGGGTATTGCATCTGTTTTAAGACTTATTTTTACATTAAAACTTGTTGTAATAAGGAATATTACGTTACTGTCAATTTCAAGCTACACATACGCAATTATTGTTAAAACACTAAGGTTATATCTGTACAAAAATTCCATCTGAACTAGGGTAGACCTTAATAAAGAGGATACTAATAAAAAAGGCACGAAATGAAGTCGAAAGACAAGAAAACATCATAATTTAAACATCTGGGTCACTTAGTCTATTCACACATAAGTGAAGTCCATTGCTCTGAGATGTTTTCTTCTATAGCCCCAATCTATGAGAACAGAAGTTCTAAAGAATTTAATGTCTGCTTGATATTACGCTACGAGAGATGAAAACGTCAAGAGAAGAAAAAAGTCGACGCATTATTAGTATGTTATAAAAGCTAAATACAAATTAAACCTATGTATGATTATCTTTCACTATATATGTAATGACATGGTGGAATCAGGCGCTCCTCAATTTTTAGGGCATATATGAAGTTATTGGTATCATCTTAAAGCTTGTTCATTTGTCTTGCTTTCGATTAATGCATTTGCTATACATCTTCAATTCAAGTCAAGTTGTGATTGAAGGAGGTGGTGGTCATCTGGTATCAGAGGTAAAATTAGCAAGAATTTGGTGACTTCCAAAGCAAGAGGTAACTTGGAATCTGTAAATTTACATTTTAGTGCCTTTAATCAACATTTTTCAGTAAAATTCACACAAAAATGTGTTTTTAAAAGGACATAAAGGCGTTCAGCTAAAAAAACAATAAAGAGAAATTCGATTTTTAAAATGCCAAACAGGAAGAAAAATGTATAATCATTATTTTGATGAGCTCCTGATTTCACCATGATGCTTCATATATCGAAGGTACAAATTGGTCAAATCCTCAGCCTAAAGTTGCTCTAGAGTTTGGAGTAAGAAATAAAGCAATTAAACAAACGAATAGAGGCATAAGGGTTTAGAAAAGCAAATCAATCAGTCACAAACAGGGGGAAAAAATCAAACGTACACTACCTCTCTTAGTATGCCTTTCTCTCCTGGGTGTACGGTTATTTCTCCTACCTATGAAATAAAAACCCATCACATTACTGTCTGTGGATGCAATAAAAGCTAATATTGACCACAGTTGAACTTCAGCACGAAGACCATCAAACATAAAAACCAGCAACAGAAAAGGACATAAGCACAAATTGCAATGGTCATACAGGAGCACAAAAGAATCTTTAACTAAAATAACAATAGTAAAAGTCAAGAAAAAAGTTGAGGATAGACCTAGTCTCAGAACCATGGTTTGGTATTTACAATCCACAATAAGACATGTTCTCTCAGCTTGCCATTCACAACCTCCCTGTTCTTCATTTTTCTACTTTGTTTCCTCAAATACGAAGAAACAAAAATTAATTACTTAAAGAGGCAGACGTGTCATGAAGTATGCTCTACCTCTTTCTTACTATGATGTTTGGAAAAGAACAACATACACTGAAAACAGCTCACTTGCACAACTCAAAAATACAATTTTTGAAATTAAACTATTCTTTCATATTGCAGGTGAAAACCAGACTTTTGAAGATGATTTGAGCGAGCTGAGAAGGGGATCACCTTTCACAAACTAACTCTATGAGGGATACAGGATCATGGAATTGACAAAATACAGTAGGACAAAGAGAAGATATCTCTGCCATTTCAAGTATTTCACGTTCTTACGAGTACTTTCTGTTGTTCAACTGATTTGTCTCTATAGAGCAGGCACGCGTACACTAGAAGATTCCAGCCTTTTATCCAAGCTGGATCTACGATAACATAGACAGTTATGCATTCCAAGACAATTTATGAGAACACACAACAAAATCAAAAACTTTTAAATTTAAGTATTCAGCTTTTTGGACATAATGGTCAATTTCCGGAGTTCAAACTCATTTTAAGCATGACTGTTCTTTTACTCAAAAACTTTTCACATCCCTTCAAATATATGGACAACACAAAGACAAATTTTCAAACATGATCTCCTTGGTTTACCATGAGATTGTACATGATAATACTGTGTATTAGGGAGTGGTGGGGACTGGTTTGAAAATGTAATCCCAACTAAAATAAAACCACACCAAAAAAAAAAAAAAGAAAAGACCAAAAAAAACTAAAAGAAAAGCCATAAAGGATATCTCTCATGGTCTAGCCTGCAACTGTTTTCGATTCGAAAACTCAGAACTATTGACCATAATGTTGACATTCCTAAGAGCCAGATCCTCTTCATCTTGACGATCGATTGGCTGATGAAGGAAACCACCAGAGAACACAGAAAAGGCAATACAGTGGACCCCATAGACACAGTTAGACCATCTGGACTTTGCAAATGACTTAGCGCTTCTGTCGCATACCCAGGAACAAATGCAAGCAAAGACCTCAGTTTTAAACAGCCTACCAGAGTCTGTTGGATTGATGATCCACCCCGGAAAGTCAAAGGTCCTAAAGATAGATGCACATCAAAAAGAGCAGGTCACAACAGAAGGAAATGCACTAGAAGACAGCTATCTTGGGAGTATATTTGGCAGAGAGGGAGGAACAGGTGCTCAAATAAAGTCCCGCATCAGAAAGGCATAGGCTGCTTTCATATCTTTGAATAGGATTTGGAGGACCAGGGATATGTCACCTCAAAAAAAGCTTATGATTTTCAAATCAGATGTGAAGTCAGTCTAGTTGTATGGATGTGAGACATGGAATGCATCTCAGACTTGCATAAAGAGGATCCAAATTTTCTTGAACAGGTGTCAAAAGGAAGTTACTGAGGACCAGATGGACAGATCAGGTCACCAGCGAGGAAGTGTTATGGAAACAAAGACAAAGCCCAGTCAGAGATGAGGTGGGAAAAAGGCGGTGGCAATGGACCTGACATGCTCTCAGAAAGTCAGGCAGCTGTATAACAAGGGAAGTGTTAGATTGGAACTCACAGGGTAAAAGATCAAGAGGAATACCACGCAGAACCTGGAGAAGAGTCACAGAAATCGATGTACTGAAAAGTGGGAATACATGGAATAACATCAAGAGGCTAGTCCAGGATAATGAAAGGTGGAACGTCTTTGTTCTTGGCCTATACTTTGACCCAGGGTGAGAAAGGCAACGGTGATGATGAAGAGCTTTTCATCCAGGTAGTTTTGTACACGAGGCTATCAATGTGTCCCATCAGCAGTCCAACGACAATCAATTGAGCACAAGAAGGCAGGGAACTCTTGGTATCAGTTTGTTCTCTAACAGCGTTATGCATCTAAACTTTCAGGAATATAAATTATAATTTTAAAAAAGAAAGATAATTTCTTTCCATACCTAGGATGGTAAAGCAAAAATTTCAGAAACATGAAAACATATAACAAATTTTTATAAAATAAACTCTGTATAAAAAAAAAAATTAAAAAAGTCATTGACATAGAGTCTCATGACAAAAGGCATTCAATGACCATGTCCACAATAAAAGGTAATAAATACATTAATTGAAAAAAGCGAAAGCACAAAATATAAATTGTATGTACGCACCCTTGCAAATACCTGTCATCAACATAGTCTTCAGATGTCTGAGGTAGACAAGGATGAAAATCCCACAAAAAATAGCAAATATGACAAAGATCGAACCAAAGAACAAAACAGCTCCAAATCCATCCAATGGAACTTCCATGCCAGCTTCGTAGTCATAGTAATCGTAATCAGAATCGTGGAGCCGTCTGAGGAAATAAGCAAATTTGGTATGCAAAAAATGGTTGAATTTTTTCTGTTGGGTTTCGTGAAACGGGGCTGGAGTAGAAAATGAAAGAATGAAATAGTGCCACTTCTACCTCAGAACATCAGTCTAAATCCCTTAGCGTTACTGTAACAGTCCAGCCTACCACGAGTCAACAAGAAAGCAATTGAGAGAGTAGCGGTGTTGTAGGAGTTTCAAACCCAAGTAAACACAGAATCATTTCAAGGCAGAATAGTAAGAAGCTAAGCATTGGGAATCTGACATAATGATTGTGTTATTCAAGGGGAGTGCCATTACTAGCTTTCAGGTGTTGTGGTGAAAGTAAAGAGCTAGGACGTCCCCCCCCCCCTAGGTAAAGGGCCATCACTTAAGATAGCCTAGGCCTTCACACAAAAACATTGAACAAAAGAGAATCAAAATCAGCTTTATCTGAATGCTAACAATGTCTAAGAATTTCGTTTCCCCCCCAACCACATTTTTAAATATTAAAAAGATAATAACAACAACAGTACCCTTTGTCTTTTAAAAAGAGATAAAACCTTACTAACTATATTGATCACCCCTGCAGGTGGGGAGCCCCATAGTTTTACTTTGGGGGAGTAAAGAATACACCTGCTGTGATACTCCGTGTCGTAAGAGGCGACTAAAGGTGCATAGGTCTGGCCACCCGAAAGTGACAGTTTGCGACCCAGTAAAAAGAAAAGTTACAGAAACACAAACAAACACGTCATATAATTTTTCCATCTTGGGAGACGGAGGAGCTTCTGCATCAGCAGGAACAATGAAAGACAGCGGACAAAGCCGAAAGGACTCCTCTGACCCGAAACCTTCTGTCGAACAAGTCTCTCCGGATTGCGTCGTGGAATGTTTCGCACCATGGATGAAGCAGGAAAGTGTTCTCAAGTGGCACAACAGATGAAAAGATACAGGCTGCACATACTAGGAGTCTGCGAAACCCACTGGATACAGTCTGGACAGAAGCAGCTCAGCTTGGGGGAACAAATATTGTATTCTGGGTGGAAAGACAAGCACCAAGCGGAGGGAGTTGGAATTATTTTGAGTAAGTAAGCACAGAAGTCACTTAGAGGATGGGAACCACAGGGGGAGAGGATCATCGTGGCTTCTTTCACTACCAGGAGTAAGAGCATCAACATAAACATAGTACAGATCTACGGCCCAACAAACGATGCTTCTAATGAAGACAAGGATGCTTTTTCCAGCAGGCTCCAGGGGGGTATCGACAAACTATCAAGGAAGAATGTCAACATCATAACGGGAGATGCTAATGCCAAGATTGGTCAGGACAACGTAGGGTATGAGGGGATCATGAGACAACATGGCCTGGGACAAATGAATGAGAAAGGTGAGCGATTTGCAAATATCTGTGCTTTCAACATTCCTGTCATCGGAGGCTCTGTATTTCCCCACAAGAGGATCCACAAGGCTACTTGGGTATCACCGGATGGAGGGACAGAGAACCAGATCGATCATTTTTGTATTTCTCGTAGGTTCAGGCGTTCATTTGAAGATGTCAAAGTACAGAGAGGGGCAGACGTTGGATCGGATCATCATCTGCTGTTAGCAAAACTCGAGCTTCGTCTCAAAATGCACAGAACCAGAACAGGAACCAAAAGAATGAAGTTTCAAGTAAGTCTTTTAGATGGACACAAGAAACAGGAGTTTCAACTGCAGTTGAGGACAAGATTTCTACCCTTGGCGGATCTTGGTGAGGAGGACATGGAGGTGGAGATGCACTGGACCAAGCTCAAAGAAGTCTTTACTTCAACATGTCATGAAACACTCCGTGAGAAGAAATTGGAGCCTAAGAAATGGATTAGCCAACGGTCATTGGATTTGATTAGAAGACAATTGAAAGCAGAGACAAATGCAAATAGAACAAGGGGACCAAAAGCGGACACATAGGAGCAGTACAGGACAACAGCTAAAGATGTAAAGAGACCACTGAGAAAAGACAAGGAGGAATTCATCAACAGGCTTGCAGAGAGGCCAGAAGAGGCAGCAGCAGGAGGGAACATGCGAATCTTTTACCAGACTACAAAGACTCGTTCTGGAAAATATGGGAAACCAGAAGTAACAGTAAAAGACCAAGAGGGAAAGACAATTTTTGGAAAGGAAGCTCAGTCAAGACGATAGGTAGAGCATTTCAACAGTCTCCTGAACAAACCACCACCAAGTAACCCGCCAAACATCCTGCCAGCAAGAAATGAGCTACCAATCTGCTGTGATGCCCCATCGAAACAAGAGATTATGGATGCCATTAAGAAGCTGGTAAAGCAGCTGGTCCAGATCAGATTCCACCTGAGGCCCTAAAAACAGATGCCAATGTGACAGCACACCTCCTTCTCCCATTGTTTACCAGGATCTGGAATGAGAGCATGTTCCCAAAGAATTGGAAAGAAGGGCACCTTGTGAAACTACCTAAAAAGGGGGATCTCAGCAACTGCAGCAACTACAGAGGAATCACTCTTCTCTCAATTCCAGGAAAGGTCTTCAACAGAATAATTCTGGAGAGAATCAAGTCAGCAATGGATCCAAGACTTCGGGATGAACAGGCTGGTTTTCAGAAAAATCTGTCAACCACGGATCAGATTGCAACACTGAGGATCATAGTGGAACAGTCCCTGGAGTGGAACTCCCGGTTGAGTGTCAACTTTCTTGACTAAGAGAAGGCCTTTGACAGCATAGACTGAGCAACACTGTGGAAGATACTGAGACATCACGGAATCCCACAGAAGTTGGTTAACCTCATCGGGAGCAAGTACGAAGGGACAAGTTGAAGGGTTATACATGATGGCCAGCTCACAGACAGCTTTAACATCAAGACCGGTGTGAGACAGGGACGTTTACTATCATATTTCCTCTTTATCTTGGCAATCGACTGGCTGATGAAGGAAACCACTAGAGGACACAGAAACGGCATACAGTGTACCCCATGGATACAGTTGGACGATCTGGACTTTGCAGATGACTTGGCGCTTCTGTCACACACTCAGGAACAGACGCAAGCAAAGACAACAATTTTAAACAGCCTATTAGAGTCTGTTGGATTGAGGACCCACTCCTGAAAGTCAAAAGTCCTAAGGATAGATGCACTACGAAAGAAGCAGGTCACAGTACAAGGAAATACACAAAAAGACGTCGAAACCTGCTATCTTGGGAGTATAATTGACAAAGAGGGAGGGGCAGGCGCTGAAATAAAGTCCCGCATTGGAAAGGCACACACTGCATTTATTTCTTTGAACAGGACTTGGAGGACCAGGAATATCTCACTACGAACAAAGCTCAGAATTTTCAACTCAAATGTGAGTCAGTCTTGTTGTATGGATGTGAGACGTGGAACACATCTCAGACAAAGTGTCTGAGGAAGCTACTGAGGATCAAAAGGACAGACAGGATCACCAACGAGGAAGTATTAAGAAGAACGAGACAAAGCCCAGTCAGAGATGAGGTGGGAAGAAGACATTGGCGATGGATTGGACACACTTTCAGGAAGACAAACAGCTGCATAACAAGGAAAATGTGAGATTGGAACCCACAGGGTAAAAGATCAAGGGGAAGACCATGTGGAACCTGGACAAAAGTCACGGAAATGGATGTACAGAAAAGTGGGAAGACGTGGAGTGACATCAAGCGACTAGCCCAGGATAGGGAAAGGTGGAAAGTGTTCGTTCTGGGCCTATATCCTGATCCAGGGTGAGAAAAGCAATGATGATGAACTATATTGATGCACAAATACTAGTCTTTATTTGCTTGTGTCTTTGGGTTCCTTAGCCTATTGATTTTATTGCTTTACTTCATCTCTGACCGAGATCACTGTTATTAATCATACCGTAATCCATCATTGAGTTGTGAACACATCGATTAAAATTCAAAGAAAGAAAGGCAGGCTCACTGCCAACATTACATATAGACGATTGGACAGTCCCCGAGTAAGGGTGCCAGTCTGTCCAGCAAATTCGGGTGCAGACCTGACAGTCAAGTGAGATGACCAGGGAAATAAAAGCACTGCAATGTGACCCCGTCTGTCGCGGCCTTGTTGGCTCGACCTACCGAATCATGCCTCACTGTAAGCTCAGGCGGAAGGCTCATAATGCGAGTTCGATGTTTGGAGAAATCAAAGGCATCGAAGAGTTCACACTGTGTGTGATCCCTTTATTCAAAGTCCTTGCATCTGGGGCAAACATTTTACTGCTCATCAAGATTAACAGCAGAGATGTGATCACATGCATGAGCATGGATGATCTATGAAGGGACGGATAGTACAATTATTGCAAATCGCTGCATTAGTTGATCAGCTGCGCGCGCCTGTGTCCAGGCTTTTTGTTCAGTAAGTTATGATCTTAAATGTGGGAACTTAGCGGATTTGGTCCCTTCAGACCAGAATGGAATCTTGGGGAAGTTTTTTGTGGAGTAGAACTTGTTTTCTTAAAACAGTCCGCATTATAAACTGTGGAATCTTACATGGAGACTACTTCTACAATAAATTTTAACCAGATAGAGATCTATCAAAGGAGACTCAAACTTTTATCAACCACCTTCACGCCCCCCCACATCCCCCCCCCCTCTTCCCTCTCAGCTTGATGTCGTTTTTAATGTACTTTCTTTAACAGAGGGATTATTCATGACCCCTTGAAACCCCCAATGTTGTTAAAAATAAGTGAAATATTACTACGCTATTGGAGCTGTATTGTAATATAGTTCTTATATAAATATCCATAATCTCATAAAATATAAACGAATAATTTGCAGTGGATACAAAGTCAAAATTTGTGTAAAGACCAAGAAAAGTGCTTTTGAATATCTAGGCTTGAGACGGGTCCATGAGTAAAATAATACCAAAAATTCTAAGAGAAAGTAAAAACCAAAGGGTAACGATTCAGACTACTCACCCATAGTATATCTGAGCCATTGTTTTGTTACAGCAGTACTCCTGTTTCTCAGGACCACAGCAGTAGATGTAGTCAGACGTCTGATTCTCCATGGGACAGATAAAGTATCCCATTTTTTGGCTATAAGCTCGTTTCTTTACATTGTTGGTACAGATAGGGGGTACTGTAAGATGAAAATGTAGACAAGTACAACCACTCATTATTCAATTTTCACCTTCATTTTTTCCTTTAAGTATACCGGTACACAATCGACCGTATTCCCTTGAAAAAAATTATCTTCTTGAGCCTGTTTAGCAGTTAACTTCCACCAAAATTTTGTTTTTTAAAAAGTGAAAAAAACAAACTGGCCATAAACATGATGTGTAAACATGTACGGCACAAGAATTGATTTTTCTTATAAGCGTTTAATGTGCACAAATAATACTTTTATAACTCAAACTATTTATGGAAATCATATCACAGGTAAAGTTAGCGAGAAAATGGTTGCCAAAGTTTAGTGACTTCCAAAGCTTAAGAGTCTTTGAAGACTCTAAATTTACATTTATTTTAGCTTTTAATGAATTTTTTTGGTACAATTTCACAGAACATTATAAATGTTTTCAAATGGACATAAAAGGTGTTAGGCGAAAAAATAAAAATTTGATAGAAATTGCCAAATAGGAAGAAAAATGCCATTTTCTTCAATTTCATTATTTTGACGAGCGCCTGATTTCATCACATTAATGCCTCATATTTGTAATTTCAAAAAAGAAAACATGTATGAGTATACTTACTGTCTTTACGACCAGGATACCTCCTGATGTAGCTGGGGCCTCCATAAATTTCATCATCTAGGGCAGCATGTCTCCATGTATCAGAAGTGAAGCGGCTGCTACCTTTGACAACACGTCCAGAAAGTTTCACACTTCGGTAGCTTCTATAACTTCTGGAGCCTCTGCAAAAGACACCACAGAACTTTATCTTGTAAACTGTGTGATCATTACCTCTCTCGAGTCTAACTGTAGTAACTGGCCGTTTACATTATAAGATCATACTGTTAAAAAAGCTGGTCAGTAGAGAACCTTAAAGAAGACAACAAACATTGAATTTCAACTTCTTCAAACTGAAATGATGGAAATGTGGTTTATTCATAACAATGATGACACAACTTTATCAATAATCAAAGTTCTTTTCTTCAGCTAGGCTGAGGTTATATTTTGATTCATAGCAAACAACATTAAAAAATACATAGATTTGACAGGATAGGAAAACTCTAGTCTAAATATAGCCAAGTGATAAATAAAAGACCACACAATTGGTTTTTTTTTAGGCAAACTAGTCCTACGGCATGTTATGAACAAATTACAGGTCCATTCATAACCATTATGACACACTGTCTCATTATGACAAATGTTAGTTTGGGCTAAAAAGTTGCTCTGTCGTTCACATAAAATGCTTTTTGTTTATGAGACTCTCCTCAAAATATGCAAATAAGTCAGAAGAATTCAAAGTTTATTCACTGAAAAACCCTCAGAATATATTCAATGCTTCGTTCATTCAAAACAATTATGACAAACTTCAGTTTGAACCCAAAAATTAACGTGTATTTGATCCATAAATCACTTTAAAATACTTTTATTAAATGATACTCTCCTCATAATTTTTATCCGTGGACATGTTTTTAAAGTTTCCTTACATTGAAAAGCATTCAAAATATATTTAACGGACAATGAACCGTTTGCTCATAACAATGACTACTATTGTAAAACACTGATTAAAATAATAGGCCCCTACAAACGCCCTATTTTTATAACTATTACCTTTCCATGAAGAGTTACAGGATGCACACATCAATATATATCTGCTCCTGAAGCTTAATCAATGTATCTCCTTACATAATATGCATTATGTTTTTATTTGAAAACATATTTTTCACAATGAGTACTTGTTGATTTAAAAAGTCCTAATGCAAACACCCCCACTTTTTGGCAAAGGCTCTATACAAAGCCATTAAAGTATCTAATTTACCTTGAGCCTCTGTAACCCCTTGAGCCTCTGTAACCTCTTGAACCTCTGGATGAGCCTCTGTATCCGCCTCTGGATCCACCACCTCTGGACCCACCACCTCTGGACCCACCACCTCTGGATCCACCACCACCACCACCACCACCCCGTCTTGCTTCCACATCAAGGAGCTCTGAAATATCACAAAATCTTGTCCAGTTAATTTAAAATGTCACAGCATTCAGGAACAAGTCTGGATTTATTTTTTTTTGGAGGGGGGGTTGTAAGGTGTTGAACGATGCTCACAACTGCATAAGGTCATATGAGCGCGCGGGACACACCTAACATTTTCAGTAGGTAGGAAATTTTGAATTTTACGCAGGTGGCAGCCAAAACCTACTCTTTTTGATTTTTGATCACCAATTTTCCGAGCTTGTACAAGAAGGCTTGGTATAGATCTTACTTACCATAAGATCAGGGGTGTGGCTGAAAGATAGCAGTAAGAAGGAGCCAAGAAGAAGCTATAAAAAGGCTGCAGAAAGAACCAGGAGCTTAGAGGAGAGGGCAAAGGAGGTGAGGGGGTGGGGGCAGAAAAAGGATACGAAAGCAGACTACAGAACATTGTTAGAGAGCAGGAAAGAATGTGAAAGGAGAAAATTTTAGAGACTCCCCCTGACCTCTTGCAGGCCGATAAAATCACCTAGGCCGTCGGTGGCTTACCGCATGTGGTTGGGAACGAATTTATAATAATGTAAAAACAATTTTCACCTCTCCAGTAAAAAAAAGGTTCACTACTGACACTGAGCGGGATGTGGGATCGGCCGCCGGCCGGACCATTAGTTGTTCACACACTTAACGATGGCTGGCCTCTCCGCACACAATACATTATGGTTCAAGGAACAGAGAGGGTGTACAAATGTTAAAAGACACGAGCACGAGACCATGCTCTTGCACGACGGTGGAAGGGTTGTAAATTATTTAGACCAAATGGACGAGGGCATTAAATCGTGTTAACTAGTTTAATAATCTTAAACAATCCAAGCTCTTTTCTTCACTTTCATTTTTTTTTCTTTCATTCTTTCTTACTTTTTTTTCTTGCCTCTTCTGTCCCCTTCTACTTCAACATTTGGAGTTTGGAGCAAAAAAAGAGCCAGAGAGCCAAATGAAATTCTCCGGGCCAGATGCCATCTAAAAGAGCCAAATTTCTGGGATTTGGCTCCAATTTGACAACCCTGACTGACTAGATCTAGACTCTAGATGACTGTGTATGTCTATTGGTACACCATAACCACTTCAGTTTTAATAAATTGTTTCTTCGAAGGACTTATTTTCAAATTGTCATGTGTTGCCGGGTCCGCACACATGAAGAGGATTGAAGTCGTGTTCCGCGCGCTGAGCAAGCGAGGCCTTGTCGACCGCAGCTGTTTTACTGTGCTAGCCTTCGCCCTCCGTAAACTCCATTGCATTCGGACTACAACTGCAATATTCGTCATGTGAGCATTCCTGTGCTGTTTCCTCATTTACTTTTACTTGAGCGGCCGTAGTCCGTAGTGTACCACTTTCAGTCGTGCCTCTGTGCCAATGGTGGATTATTCAGGGCACCGTGAACGTAGTCACTGTGTTTAGTTTTAACAGCCATCATAATGTTCTGCAGCAAAAATTACGACAGTTTAGCTCGAAAACAGTGCATCTGGGTGCTTAGAACATTTTTTTAAGGCCAGCTTTATTCGGACTCGAGTCCGAATACGGGTTTTATTTATTCGCACTCGGGTAAGAAAAAAAAAGTTTTATTTTTTCGGACTCAGCTTCTAAGTGAGTTATGTGAGGGTAAGGAGGTTACATAATATATAACTGTCGCCGGTGGATTTTACGTAAAACCACAATTTGAACTAGAATTACCTACTAGGATTGTGTAATTGTATCAAAAGTCAAAAGACTGCACTCTCATTAGACCTATCCAATGGCAGTGTCTAAGAACACTTACTTACTTACTTACTACCCACAGCGGGTTTGGAGCGCCCATTAACTTTCGGCTGGCGCAAGGCAAACAAGTACTTCCCCAGGTCACGGGGTCATTTACCTGCACCACCGGGGATTTCCTTTATCAGCCGAACACCGGCAGTGCTCTTGATTTTTTTTGCCAAGTTTACCAACACAGTGAGCTAAAGCTAATGTAAGATGAACATTTTAATAAAGACCACGTAAGTATTCAACTTATTAAGGAAGAAAATGAAAAAATTGGAAGACCATTTAAACACTTAAAAGCTGTGAAGTTCTCAAAAAGGGGACTAAATTTGATAAATGTGTCATGGGTAATCAATTATAAACATCAATTTAAATGTGATTCCCCCCGACGAGTTCAATAAAATTTGCACATAGGACTGACAACATAATGAAATTTGTACTCACAAAGCGCCAAATGAAAAAAGCGTCTGGATCTGTAATAATTCAGGTTTGAAGTTGATTTTTGCAATACTCTTGCTTTGCGACCTTGATCTTTCATAGCGATATAATATCCACAATACATGTAACTACAGAACAGACCTTTCCTTGCCGATACACTTATGAAAACACAACCTAAACACAAAATACAAAAAGAACACAATATTGTTGCACTGGAGGCATTGTCTCATTTTTCCGCTGTAAACTTTCGTCTTTTGATGGGTGATGCACACGACAGTAGCTCATGAATGAGCTCACCCCCTTGCTCACCATGGAAGGCCATTCCAAATCCATATTTTTGTATCCAAGGAACGCAGTGTTTCTCAAGGGTGTTTAGTTTGGGGATGACCTTTTCTTTGCCAAATATGTTTCTGTATAAAGACAATATATATATATCGTGTGATGCATGACTGAATTTGTGGTATTCTCTCTAAAGTGATTGGCTTTCCACGTGCAATTAATGTGTGGATATCTTTGAAGGCGTCGTTTACTTGAACAAATTTATCTCTCAGAACAATTAATGTGGTGTCTATTATGCTTTGACGCAGTGTACATTCAACTGTTCTTTTTGTTAGAAATGAAGCTAGCTGTCTGTACACATGGGCTGTGATGTAATTTATGGCAGTGGTTTCCTAATAATGAACGACTGTGGTAGGCCTGCGGTGTGATGATGTGTTGTTTGAGGATGCTATCAAATTTAGAGCAGACAGGACCTGACCTTGGACTAAGCTCCTCAAACTCTAACTCTGACAGCTGATCATGTACACTTAAACCCTCACTCTCAAATCTCTCTGCTTTTCTTGGATTAGCTGACAAAACCTGACACCCCTCTAACAATTGAATGTCGCCCTCGTTTTTTTCAGCCCACTTCCAGTTTTTGCCATGCACATTTTGTTCTATTCCAGGAGTGCAATCCTCCATATTATATTGAAGGACCAACTGTACATCTATATCATGTGCAGCCTCCTCAAGCAGGCGATGATGTTTGAGCACAATGCCCACCATATGATCATGTTGAGTGTGGCACTCCATGACGAAAATATTGTTAAAAATGACAACGAAAATCAGATGAGGCCAGAAAACTAAAAACAGCAAGGATGAACGTTCACAGTGGTGGGTTGGTATATTTTTTTTAAATCACAGAAAATCACAGAATAACTTAGTGCACTTGAAACTTGCACATGTGAATGAAAATTGTCACCTCAATTGATACACGAATTTCTGTTTAAATCATCGTGGGCTGAATTGAAATATTTAAATCCAAACGGAAAATTTTTGAGCATTGAAGATGCCAGTTTGAAAATCACAGACTTACTTAAATCCCTTGTAAAACTGATATAATCGGACTTGCAAGAAAACAAGTTATACCGGTTTATAGGTCAAACATAGCACGTTACACCATTACAATGAAATCTCAGTCGGCCTTGTAGCATTTATAGTTTCAGAGTCAGGAGGCTGTCAATTCGCACTAAACTGACATATTTACGACTGTCCTGGCACAGGAGGAGTGGCGCTGCGGTCACGCCAATTAACCCCTCTGACAAGTTATTTAAGATTACGCGCTGGGCTGTTGGGCAGGGCGGGCAGGGTGGTCAGGATGGTCGGGGAGGAACCGGGGAAAAAAAACCAAATGAGCGGTCTGGACGGTATTTTAATCCGCTGTGTACCCGTTACGCCATCTGGCGTTTAGGGCAGCAACAAAGGATCTCCAGCTCTGTCTGTTTTGGGCCATCTTGGTCAGCGTCCCCCATGAATGATTCCAGGACTTCATTTCAGACTCTACTGTGCATCTCCAGGTCACTTTGGGTCTACCCCTTTTGTGACGTTCTTCGGGTGTCCAGTGGAGGGCAGTCTTCACAATAGAGTCTGGTTCTCTTCTCAGAACAGGCCCAATCCATCTCCATCTGATCTTCTCCTTTTTATTATGGTGGTCATGTCCTCTTGCCTACATTTTCGTAACAGATCTGCGTTGGAAATCTTGTTGGGCCTGATGATTCTGAGGATTTGGCGTGTAAGCTGGTTGTATGAAAGGAAGTTAACTTGGCACGGTCATGATCAGTCATCCTCCAGCAATCAGATCCATATAGGAGTGTGGATAGTACACAGCTGTAAAATACAGGCTTTAACTTGGTTTCTAAGTACACGGTAACCGACAACTCAGGGTCTTTCCACCATCACTACAGAATCATCATTACTTCCACCACTATTTGTCTTTCCACATGTTTCATTTCATTTTGTTGTGTTATAGTTTTTCTGTAATTAATATTATTTTTTTAAATCATATCGCACGAAACAGACAGCCAGACTGCCATGGCATCTCTCCAAAACCTCTTCCCCCCAGCAAGCTGAGAGTGCGAGATCGCTACGCGCAATCTCATTGTCGACATAATTAACTTTGCCCTCGGCAAGGTCAACTCAGTTTGGTTGTTCTGTTCATACTTTTAATGATGCAGGGAGGGCCAGTTTAGACAGATCTAGAGTCTAGTAACTGGACATTAAAGCTCACATCTCGATTGTGTTATCATTATAATCGAACATGATTTCTTTTTATCTGGAAATATTTAGGAACAACCGTCGGAAGTCGGAACGGACGTCAGGCTGGACTCAATTCAGAATCCGAATGAATGCTAGTGTCAATTGCCACCGAGTGACGCGGTGGCAATTGACAATAATTTACAGCATGAGCATCAATTGCCACCGAGTGAAGCAGTGTCAAGTTTGACAACAACACTATCTTTGGCTTTCTATTCATAATGAATAATGTGTGTCTAATGACTAATGGGTCAATTTGTTCTCTACTTACTAATTTCATTGGATGAGCATCTAGTCTAGAGCTACAGTACCAACTTGGCGTGTTTTCAATGAAACGTAGGCCTAGATCAGGCTAGCCTTAGCCTACACTTCGGTGTAGAACCAACACAGGCAATTCTAGAAAAGGTTACAAACGCACACAAACTCCAACAGAAATTCATTTTATATCGGGGAACATAAATCCGGGGGACGGGGGTCAGGAAAAGGCACACACACACACAACTACACCAACACAAAAGAGCTCCAATTTACTTGGTGGCAATTGACGCTACCTAGATCTAGATCTAGTACTTTTGTCTATTCGGACTCGAGTCCGAGTCACTTCGTTTTTTTAAACAACCTCCAAACCAGGATGTAAAAACGAAATAAAAACTGATATAATAGAATCTAGATCTAGATCTAGACTCTAGATATCTAGATGATCTTCTAGCATTACAACTAAAATGCTTGAATCCACGTTAAAATCAAACAGCTAAGACACATCATTAACATACCAATAAGAAGCAGCAAAAGTAAACATAACAGAACCGTTTTCCTGAGCGACGATAGGCCTACCGTCATCTTGAAAACTGGCAAACTGACTGGTTGGCTTTAACCAAAGATCTTTAACTTTAGGCTTAGATTAGAGATCTAATCTAGAATCTAGATATCTAATCTAGATCTAGATCTAGAGTCTAGAAGCTAAATCAAATCTAGATGAATTATATATCCACCAACGATTCTTGGCCGCTAGTTGGTAAATAGTAAAAAAAATACTTTGGCCTAGAACTAGGCCCTACAAACCTCTTTCTCTTCACGTTATATTTCCAAAAATTTCCTGGAAATTTCCATTGGTAAATTACTAAATATAGATCTAAGATAGAATCTAGAACCCCCAGTTGCAAATTTCTCAACACGGACGTTTTTATAATATTTCGCAACACATGTAGATATAGATTCTAGATCTTCGTTTTTTTCCAAAGAGAACTTAATAAAACAAGACCATAAACCAACAACTAGAATTCCAATTTGAGTTGGGGGGGGGGGGGGGGTTGTATCGCATTGCACAATTAGAATTAGATCTAGATTTCTTGATCTATCCCATGATCTTTGTCCCTACGCGAAAGAGGGTGAAAAAAGGAAAAATGGGGAAATGCTAGATCTAGATAATTTCCATCCTTCTTCTGAAATGCCCTATGTGCCAATAATATTTTGTAGTATTCACACACCCTGTGCGAATATAATTTCATAGTATTCATCTTTGGTATTCACACACCCTGGGCGAATAACATTTCTAGTATTCACACGGTATCCACACACCCTGTGCGAATAAAATTTCATAGTATTTGCACATCCTGTGCGAATACAATTCCATTGTGTTCACATACCCTGTGCGAATAACTACAGCCAAATTTATAACCTCTTTAATTGGTTGTTTTTTGGGGAGGATAACTTCATTATTACAATTAAGTCTAATCTAGCTAAAAAGAAAAAAGAAAAAAAGAAAAAGAATGATTATGAAGAAAACCGAAGGCCTTATCACTAACGTAGGCTACATCATTAGCCTATGATTTGTTTAGGAAAAGGGTTGAGGTTTGGGTGGGGTGATGGAGTAAACATGACGTCCTAACCTACAATTCGGGTATAAATTGCGCTGAAAATTCTAGGGTGGGAAAGGGGAGGGGGTAGAAGGGGGAAGGGGTAGCTTCAGTCAGATCAGTGTGTGGTTCGTGGCATAACGAACCTAACTCATTCGCTACGTGTTAATTTCGGCTTGTGGACGAATTTTTTTCAAGAGGGCGAATGTGATGATGACTAGTGCGCAGTTCACAGGTCTTTGGGGCCACAAATTCAAATAAATATCAACGTATTATATACCGATATTTTCAGTATGGTTTGTAGAATACATCTGTAATGTTTATTTATGTATTTTTCACTCTGAAAGTCCCGATTCGGCTCAAAATTATGGATTTTGAGTTATTTTAATTTTCCTTTATCGTCCTTTTTCTCAAAACGCGGTTTTTCTACATATTTTCTTGAATAACTCCACCATTTTTTTTTTCAAATCTACGTGACATTTTCACAGAATGAAGAGAAGATACGTAATACATGTACTAGAAATGTGTTCGTTGGATCTTTTATATGTAGAATAGAATCTAGTTGGTGGTGTCTGGAGTGTGGATTTTCACGGATTTTTTAAAGTACTACCTCAGGAAAAAATTCTTTTAAAACGTTCTAATTCGTTTTGGAAAAATTAATCACACAAATTTGTCGATCTATCGTTTGCTAACATGCATGCAAAAACAAACAAACAACCCCCCCCCCAAAAAAAAGACAAAAAAACAAAACAAAACAAAAAAAAACACCCACGAAAAACTCCAATCTATTTCCATGAAAAGTAAGTACGGTGCATAATTTGTATTCATTACGTAAGACATGTCAAGAAAATCCAATATGGCCGTCGAATCCATGGAAACGAAACTTTTTCTCAAATTAATTTGATTACGGATTTTAAGACTCCAGACTATGCTTGTTATATGTGTGAAATTTGGTAAAATGTAATCCTATACTCTAATAAAAATAAGCGAGACTGCCTTCCGGTGTAGCTCTCCCCCC
>NW_004797949.1:356646-359689 GCF_000002075.1 Aplysia californica | reverse complement strand
GTATTTATGGGGCTCGCACCTGCGTGTTCGGGACACATGAAACATTTTCAGTTTGGTAGGAATATTTTTGCACTAATTTTGCCCGAGTGGCGGCCCAAGCCTACTCTTATCGATTTTAGTACCACAAAGGAATCTTTAACGAACGCAAAGTGCACACGGGACGTCAGAGGTTTTTCGCACTTTCCCGAGAAGGCTAGGTGTAGTGTTAGGTCTTACTTACCATAGAAGGGGGCTGCCCAGTTTGTCACAGGCCCAGTTTGTCACAATTTCATTTAAGTATTTGGGTATGGACGGCAGTCATAATTACAGCACTTTAACACTGTAGTTGTAACTTAAGTTTGTTTATTCTCCACCTTTGTACAATGAATGATCTTTCGTTAAAAACAATTGAGAAATAAAATTCAATTCATACAATCAACCAATCATTCATTTACTCTTTTTGAGAGTTTCAGTGATAACTTCCATCATGCGGGGCACAGTAGAGGCCTCATATGACAAACTGGGCCTGTGTCCCCATAAAATCAGGGGTGTGGCTGGAAGACAGCAGAAAGAAGGACCCAAGAGTAGATCAAGCAGTAGGAAGGCTGCAGAAAGAGCCAGGAGCCCAGAGGGTGGCAAAGGGGAGGAGGGGTGGGGGCGGGATGGGGGTACCCTGGGGGTTGAAGCAGACAACAGAACATGGGTAAATTTCCGTCTTTTCTCAAGACTCAAAGATTGTCCTCACCTCTGTTTCTTTTTACGTTAAACTCACATAAAACCCTGTCACTCTGAATTGTGACCCTCAACTGAACAGCAGTAGCATGCTATTGTATTGCGATCAGATCATTCTCATCTTTTAACTCTTTCTCCCTCGTGTGCAGCTACATTCCTCCACTGTACCCTAGCCGGCCTCATATATCATCGTTTCACGCTATATGCCAAGCATGACTAGGGCACACAAAGTGACAAGTGATGCGAACGTGTGCGTGTGTGGGTTAGGATTCCGAACACCATGCTCGTTCTATAGAGAATGTGCACAATGCACACCTCTTCCGATTTGTTGAAGTCCAAAAATCGTGTCGTTATGGCTTTCAGCTCTTTCATAGCAAGATACGAGTTCTTGACATAACAATCAAATCTACCGGTGCCGTGGTGCAGCGGTTAGAATCTAGGCGTTTTGCTTTTGTACACAGAAGACTAGAGTTCAATTCTCGTGTAGGCAGTATTTTTCATTGTATTCTGTCGGGACGTTGTAGGCTATCCCTCTCAATTCTGGATTGGTCCTGACAGCAGGGCTGAAACCCGCCTCCTAAATGATCTCAATCATTTTGATGGCGTCGTCAATACAAAACAAATTTTTAAAAAAATATGTTAAAAAAACCCCACTGAAAGCCATGAAAATAAAATGCTTCGATGTCGAATATAAAAAAAGCTCAGTGTGCAACCAGCATACGGTTCTGTATGGTGTTATTACAAGGACCTTACACTATAACCTCCTTGTGTTATCATCAATCTAATGTCGATCTGTAGCCGGCTCCACCGAACCCTTGACCTGCGACTTATCAGGACAACAAAGAAGCTTCTTGCTTCAGTTAACTTTTTTTTAGACGAGATTATAACAGAAATATTGACCAGTCAGTCGTGAAATAAGAACTAAAGTGGTTTATCTCCCTTTGATTCTTATGGAAGATAGAGCCTTTCAGTTCTAAGGTCTCACTTTATAGAGAACCCTGGACACCTGTGCCCATGTACTGATCATGTTATAAAGTGGCATCGTTTGCCAAATTGGGCGTGCTAATTAAGTCATTTTGATGGAGAAAGGTTATTAAAGGTTATCATTTTTGTCCCACTCAAAGGATCTCTCCCTGGCTGTCAAATCTGTAGTGGAATGATTTATCATGTGACGGGAGAGGGAGAAAAAAAAACGTCAGGTTGTTGTGATCTGTTTCCTTCATCTCTCCATTCTTTTCTCTCATTCTTCGTCTGTCTAGGCTCCATTTTCTCACCTTTTTGTTTGATACCCCTCCCCCGACCCCCCCCCTTCTCTCTCTCTCTCTCTCTCTCTCTCTCTCTCTCTCTCTCTCTCTCTCTCTCTCTCTCTCTCTCCATCTCTCTCTTTCACACACTCTCTCACCCCCTCTCTCTTTCACACACTCTCTCACCCCCCCTCTCTCTCTATCCCTCTACGGGGTCTGTGACGTTGTGGCTTGGAGCTTCTTTGTCTCACGAAGGAGACCCGGGTTCGATTCCCGAGCGGGAGAAATTCTTAAAGATTATCTCCGGTCTTTCTGCTGGGATGTTGTATCCCATTCAACTCGGGTTGACCCTAACAGGCAGGTTAGGAAGGAAGGCTCCAATATAAATGAGCTAAATTGTGTTAACGTTAAAGGAGGGTGTAAAAACACCTGCCTGTGATTCTCTCTCTCTCTCTCTCTCTCTCTCTCTCTCTCTCTCTCTCTCTCTCTCTCTCTCTCTCTCTCCTCTCCTCTCCTCTCCTCTCCACTCCTCTCCAAGTGGGTAGTTTGCGGGTGCTCTGGTGTGGTTTGCTACTTCCTTCCTATCAAACGTCAATCTTCCTTATCTCCCCTCCTTTTTTATGTTAGTTACTCTCTTGTAACACCCCTAATCTTCTGCACTTATATGACCTTATTGTGTTGCAAGTGCCATAAAACTCTTACTAAAACTAAACAACTAAACTCCCCCTCTCTCTCTCTCTCTCTCTCTCTCTCTCTCTCTCTCTCTCTCTCTCTCTCTGTGTGTGTGTGTGTGTGTGTGTACCGACGCCTGTAGAGTGGCGGTTAGGTTCTTTGCCATTACACGCAGAAGGCATGAGTTCAATTCTCCAATGAGGAGGTTATAGAGTATCTTTGTCTGTCTACAAGGAGCTAGTATTCTTCTTAGTCTTAGCCTTGGTCAGCCTTTACAGACAGGGTTCTCCCGCTTCCCAAATTACCTTAATTTTTTCGATTTCTAATTTTATCAGTTTACTTAATATTATATTTTAATTTTTCATTGTCATTTAATTATATTTCTGTTACCTGTAGAAGATCTAATATTACTTTTT
>NW_004797949.1:354589-356014 GCF_000002075.1 Aplysia californica | reverse complement strand
CTGAATAAATGTACCTCAAGTGAAACATTCAAAATATTTGGTCTCTCTTTTTTGGGTAAAAACTCGGGTTCTATTTAATGAGAGGAGAACACCGTAACCTCTTGTCCACGAGAGCTCCCTGCGAATCTCACACTTATATCTCTGTTAGGACCAAGCCAATCGGGAAACTTCGAGTAAAGTGCCTTTCTCAAGGACTCAACATCGGACAGAAATGAGCGTCTACGTTTAACCTCTGAACCCGGAATCTAACGATTACAGATTGGGTAACTTAACCACCAGACCACCGAGGCCACTATCTCTTCAATTATTATATTAAGAAATAACGTTGTATTTAGGAATCTAATCCATGTGAGTGGCATAAAAATAACTTTAAAAAAAAAGAAATTATATAGTACAACAACATACTGAAAACTTATAATAATGCTGTAACATGATTTATGCCTCTTAATACAGTAATAATGTCTTGCTAAATAACTCGCTTGCTGGATATCCAACAAGGGGAAACGAAGTACGAAAAATATGATAGCAAACTTACAAGGTTATAAAACAACAGAGCTCACAGTGGACCCATCTGGTGGACGTGATTATTTTAAAATATTTTTTAAAAATCTTTTAAATAATTTTATTTGTTTACAATAGGCATGTGCAATATATCGTGTCCTCAAAAGCTCTCCTTTCCTTCTAAAACATAGATAGTACACAAACATGAAATAATATATTTTTGGTGTATTTTTGATTGACTCTAAATGTTTTACACCCCTCGCTTTTGCATACGGTCACATGTGCGCGCGATTTTTATGTTTGGTGAGAATTGATTTTGAATTTTGCCCGGGTGGTAGCTGAAATCTGCTGTTACCGAGTTTAAATCACCAAGGGATCTTTGAAGTGCGCAACTTGCAAACGACACCTCCGAGCTTTTCGCCATTATCAGAAAAGGCTTGGTGTTAGATCTTCGTCTGCAAAAAGAGTCAGGAGCCCAGAGGAGGGGGCAAGGGGTGTGGGGGTGGGGACAGAAAGTGGAGACGAAAGCAACCGACAGATCATGGCTAGAGAGCAGTAAAGGAGGAGAAGGGAGAAGATTTTAGAGAGGAAATTTTCAAATTGTGTCAGGTTTCGAAGCCGTAACCTATTGAATCAGAGGCAAACACCGTAACCCGTAACCCCTAAACCACGAGACCCCCCCCCCCCAATAATAGTATAATTACTCTTGGTAGGCCTTGTTTCAAAGTAAAAAGCAAAAGATTGAAATATGTTAAAAGTTTAATACAATATTTTTCTTGTAATCGTGATCTGATTGCTCATGTTGAACTGGAAGAAAAGAACACCAATTAGATGTGTTTTTTTTCATCCCAGCTGACGATATAAATCATCCCTGTTAGTCTTTGTGTTTCCCAAGATCTGTCGTATGTCTATTTATGAGGGGGG
>NW_004797949.1:349683-354400 GCF_000002075.1 Aplysia californica | reverse complement strand
GTGTGTGTGTGTGTGTGTGTGTGTGTGTGTGTGTGTGGTAGCCTATCCTTCCGACATGTTTGGAGCCCTGAAGAGAGTGCTCTTCGCCAGGGACACCGCCTCCCTTGGATAGTGTTATTGTTGTGTTGTTGTTGTTGTTGTTGTTGTTGTTGTTGTTGTTGTTGTTTTTCTTGTTGTGGGGGAGGGATGGTCGTAGAGTTGATGGGCAACTTGTTGCAAGTTTATTCTAGAAAGTTCTCTGTGACATTAACTATAAATTATGACAAGGGTCAAAAGTTTAAATCTCTTTTCGAGCAAACCCATTTCTAATAAAATTCAACTCGTCACCCAGAAGTTTGGACTTGGATGAAATATCTTGGAAAGTAGCTATGTTCTTGGATAGTACAACTATACATTTCTGAGATTTACAAATGTACTAAGCGTCAAAGACGACACTGTGTTCATTAAATACTACACAGGGTGACAAGACAGCCGTTTTGGGATTTCGTTCTACTAGTCAGTGAGTATGATTCTGGTGATAGAACTGACAAATCTGAAGACAGAAAGAGGCTAGGCCATATAAGAACCAAAGGACAACCTCTATTTATTTCAGTAGATATAGCCACGGCTGGGCGCAAGAAGTGACTCTCCGCTTTTAACAGTTTCGAGCAAAACGAGTTTGAAATTATGACGATATTGAAATTTCTTTTATATAGTAAAAAAAAAAGAAACGTTAATATCTCAATACTGAATGAAGCTATAGCTTAAATATTTACAGAGGTAAAAGAGCTGCTTAAAATCACAATACTAATATCAGTTATTCCATTTGGACGAAAAGTGGATAGAGTCACTTCTTGTGCTGAGCCATCGATATGCGAGAATGCATTGACACATTTTCGATTTCAACATTTACTTTCTCGAATTTTTGTGAAACGCTGCAACACGCTTTACAGGTTGCATATTTTCGGATTTGGATAATCACAGCCACAGTAATACATCAAGTTCTCCTTGTACGTTTTTCAACATGCCTGGTTTATTGCCTGGGCCGAATTCCGAGAAGTTTGCACTGGACAAGACTGGCAGGGTCTGGGCTATCGTCGATGACTGGACGATGAATCTTTTCTATTTCAGAGTTGGAGATGAACGCTTCTGTTTCTGTTTCAAGCAGGGTAGTAACGTTGAATTTTCTGTAGTGGGGATGCGTGTCAGAATCCAAATGCATCCACGCTATTTTCTAAGGGAAAGAAAATCATAGATGTTGAAAAAATGCATGTTGTATTTCGATTGTTTAGAAATATAATATTATTTTCATAAATCGTAATAATATTATTTATGTTTATAAAAAAGATTTACATCAAGAAACAGTTTGTTTTGAAACGGAGTTCCTTTAACTCCACACTAAGTTTGAAGGCACAGCATAATGTAGTAGATATAGGGTGTCTTAAAGAACCCGTGCCTTACTTTAATTGCCAGCAAATGTGATGTGGAGAAATCCCGAGGGCAAAAATAAAACAAAGGTCTACAGCGATAAAAGAATGTGGGGAAAATGAACGGCTGTGATTGCCACCGGCAACTGGAATGTACTTTTAGGTAAAGTACAGCTAGCTCCCAGTCTTCACATAACAAAGACATAAATGGTGAAAAGGTATAGGTTTAACGCCCCTATCAACATTATTAGGTTATTTAAGAGGCGGGACCTCCTAGTTTATCCCCGAACTCGCAATCTCACGATTACGAGTCCGGTAGCCTAACCACTAGGCTACCGACGCCACCTAAAACAAAGACATACTTGTGAAAACAACCAAAACGTAAATTTGACCAATCAGAATTGGACACAGTGCTCAGATCGCCAACAGTAGTATATTATTGTGTCATTTCCTTTTCATCTTCTAGTAGTTTTCAATGATGGCTTGCTCAGTGAGAAAACGAAGTAAAGTATTGATGTAATAAAGAAAATCCACTGTCATCATGCATTTATTTACTTCGACCTGTCACCCTTTTTCTACACTTCTATTTCTATAAGTACAGTCAAACCTGTGTAAGACGGCCACCCATTGTCAAGGAGAAAAGTGGCCGTATAAGACAGGTGTCCGTCTTAGGCAGGACTGATCAAGATAAAGAAAACAAACCATTCCCATATGAGGCCCCAATTGAAAGTAGCCCCATTATGTTGTCTTTGTTGGTGTTATTGTTGTTAGTTTGTATTTCGTTTGTAATTTTTATTTTGTCGCTGGTTTTGAACAAGGGTGACAATAAAACGAAATGTATAAGACAAGGAAGACCGAGTGCCATGTTAAAACAAACGCATGAGTCGGAGAACGAGCGACGCTTTTGTAACAAGTTCATGTTGACGTCCTCTGTTACTTTGTTACAGACTGGGTAAACAGTGACCACTCATCTCACTTACGATTTGTGTATGAGTTCTGGGCGGGGCTTATGGGTTATGAGGGATGGCACGCTTACCTCACCAGCAGCTGAAAATTGGTAGCTATTGGTCAACAGTGGGAGGGGCCTACGCAACATGATCGGTTGGAGGGACTACCTAACAACAACGACAGGTGATTGAATTATGACGGCTCGCCCACAACGCCAGGGGCCAATGCACAATTTATGACAAAACGTAATGGAGTCACTAAGGTGACCGTCTTAGACAGGTATTATTGCTTAGTGTGATAGGAGTTGTGTGTTAAATTATGGTGGCCGCGGCCGCGTTGGACAGGTGCCCGTTTTACTCAGTTAAATTATATAGAAAAAACGCAAGGGGGGGGGGGGGGGAAATGGAAAGTGGCCGTTTGTACAGGTGGCCGTCTTATAGAGGTGGCCGTCAGGGCAGGTTCGACTGTATAGCCCTATCTCCATTTAATGGGCTATAAAACTGCAAAAAGGAAAAGGTAATCCTTAATGTTCCCCATAATGCCACCAAAAGTTGGGTCCACAAACCTTTGTGCCTGCCTGATCCAGTCCTGTGCCAGACAGCGAGCACCGCACTCCCCCATGTTCCTTCGAGGCGTGGGCAGTCACTAAATATGACCAATGATTCCGAGACTTGGTCACATTGCAGGCTAAGTAGGGGTGGAATCGTTGCGGAGATAAATGCTTCAAACACAAGTCTCCAATAATGCACACGTTTCGGTTATCAGTAGTGCACAGCGAGTGGTTTATTGTTAAGGAGACAGTGTTTCCATACAGGCCGTTCCCTTGAGTAGCCGACACTCGCAAGGATATACTTTTATTTTTGTTAAGACCAACAAAGTCAGCGTTAGGATACGAGCACACTAAATGTGAGCCTGCCCGCAGGTGAGCTGGAGTTTCAACTTCCGTTCTCCAAGTCCGTGAAGACTGGCTACTGTCATAGTGGGCCATCTCAAAACGGCACTTCAGATCAGGAGAGTTCTCCACGTTATCGACTTCAATGATGAACTTCCGGCACGGGCGATGGGCGTGGTCACAAGTATTTCCTCCCATTATCTCCAGCAACTCCACACCTTGGTCAGCGTTCAGGTCACATTCGCTTCCAGTCCAGCCAGACTCACAGACACAGGTGCTGTTGATACATTGGCCGTGCTGTAAACACTCTTGTCCACACAACACGTTTGAGATGTCGCTGTTCACGACAAGTTTTCCGACTCCGCCAAGAATTTTTGACGACAACTGGAAATTATTTGGATTCTTTTGTATCCTCTCCATACACAGCATGTTGTAGGTGAGCACACTATCGTTGACCATGTCGAAATCGTCTGACGTTACTAAGTCTTCAACGCACTCGTCCAGCGCAGTTTTGAAAATATCTTTGTATGTCTGGCACTTATTGTATAACAGAGAGCCTGTGATAGCACTAGAGCATTCATTGGACGCGTCTGCCTCTGAGATCGACGTCGATGTTGGTTGGGGAGGTCCTGCTGGCGTTGGAACCGACGTATCTTTAAAGTTAAAGGGATCGAAAGTTATGGGATTGAAAGCTATCACTTCGTCAGGGTCTGCAGAACTCGCCCAAGTTCCACCAAATAGTCCAGGAGGTAATGAGTCTGTGACGTCAGAACAACCTGAGGACAAAAACAGATATTATGTGCATGCTTTGAATAACTGTGAGCAAAATATTGCATTTGTGTGCATTTTGGGTTTTCTCGTTGAGAAAAAGAATTAAAAGCGACATATACTCCCCCCCCCCCCCTCTTCCTTCCCCTGATCCCTTTAAAGAGAAATAAATACTAAAGAAAAAAAGAAAGAAAGAAAGCAAAGAAAGAAAGAAAGAAAAAAAAAGAAATAGATAAAAGCGCTGTTTAAGGTTTATTGAAGCGAAATAAAATGCACTGGTGGATAGTTTTCAAAAATTAGACAGCGAACATGAAATCAGATCAGGAAAGCAGCCTTTTTTCTCTGTCCGCCTTTCTGATTCACTCTTTTTAATCAACGCTTGTGTCTCTATAATAACCTCTCTTCTCTCTGTTTCAATCTTCTCTCTCAATTTCAAAGCAAAAATAAAAATATAAAATAAAAATAACCCTCTCCGGTCTCCCATGCTACTGGAGGGGATAGTTACCACTATAACAATCGGTGCCACAATCCCTTTATTGCACAATTATAGATATATATGACATTCAGACGAACTGGTTTAACGGCGCTCAAAGTCCATTCACTGGGGGTTCTCGCGGTCTAGAGGTTACCGTGTTTGCATCTCATTTCGTGGGTCCCATGGTCGAAACCTGACAGCGACGGAAAATGTTCTTCTCTGATCACC
>NW_004797949.1:344705-348510 GCF_000002075.1 Aplysia californica | reverse complement strand
TCCCCCCCCCCCTCTTCAGGATCCTTCCCAGAGTCTGTCTGCTTATAGTCTCCATCAGAATCTGATTGGAGATCCGTCGGACTGGTCCGCACAGGTGGCTGTGTTTCCCTTCTCCGCTTTGGACCCCCTTCTCCTTCAATCTACCTAGGGTGTGGGAACCGCTATCTGCCCTATTCTTCCTCAAATTTTCCCTTACCGCGGTTAGGACGGTTGGTGGGTCCAGTGCTATACGCTCTTTAACACACACTTTTGCTTCTCCAGCCTGCTTGTCTGCTCTCTTGTTGCCGGTTACCTCTGCGTGGCCCGGGCAGAAGGTCCAGGCCCCTCTTTCCAGGCTGCTCTCCCTGATCGTAGCCTTCTAGTTCGCATACAGCATCCCTTTCAGTACCTTCCGTTGTGTAATAGAGTGAGTAACGATTACTGCTCGCTGATGGCTTGTGTTCTTGATCCAGTGTAGAGCCTCACTTGTGGCTTTTATCTCCATACACATACTGGATGTTGTCAGTGCAGTTTCTCCACTTTGCTCTTTCACAACTACCCCATCAACCCTGACACTGAAAGCCCAGCCCGATTTGACTCCTCTGTTGACTGATCCATCCGTGAAGATCACAGCATCTCCAGGTTCGCTATGCTCTTCTATCAGGGTTTCAAGGATTATTTTAAAATATAGAGTCCTTTGTAGAATTGGATTAGAACTAGTTATTAGAAAGTTATAAGTAACATTGACATGTGAATAAAGTCCATGTACTTACTATGTGTACGTGTCTCTGTTGGAAGAGGATCACGCTTCTCGATGGTTTACCAAACATTTAAGACAACCCCTCACCTTTCAGTAAAAAGCTAAGACATTCCATGTATGAGGAAATAATGTCCATTTATAAATTGGCTAGAACTGAGACAAACGTGAAATATATTTTCAGACATGCATTTCGCATTATAATAATACACCCACCTTGAGAAATAGGTAACGCGGTAGCCAAGGTCAGGGGTCGATTTTTAAAGAGTGTCTCGTTTCCTTTGAGTTTCCAGGAGTCGACGAAAGCGTGCAGGTGGCACCGATGTCCAGAGCACATTTGTGTTACGTTGTCTCTGAGAGAGAAAAGAACCGACAGTTGGACAACGTGATCAGGAACGATAACTGCCAAAATGTATTGGTTAAGTTCTTTGTGGTTTGATGCAAAATAAACCGTATCATTCATGAATGTTTTGCTGTTGTTGTTGTTGTTGTTGTTGTTGTTTTGTTGTTCTCGCGAGGCAAAGTTTATGTTATCCCACAAGCAGCAACCCACCCTGAAAACTGCTGCTTTTCGTCTTGTGTCTGCCGTGAGTAAGTAAGCCTATACATAATTTTGGTGAAAAATTGTGAAATGGTATAGGTTTAACGCCCCTATCAACACTATTAGGTTATTTAAGGGGCGGGACCTCCTAGTTTAACGTCCGTCTCCGATAGGACCGAGCCAAGTGGGAAATTCGTGTAAAGTGCCTTTCCCAAGGACATCACGTCGGACCGAACTGATGCTCGAACCCCCGAACTCGCAATCTCACGATTACGAGTCCGGTAGCCTAACCACTAGGCTACCGACGCCACTACATAATTTTGGAAAGCAAAAAAAAAAAATAATAAAAAATAAATAAATAAATAAATAAAGACGAACAATGAGGTGTGTCAGATTCTCTCCACAAGACAAACTCTGCTGAATGAAATAAATATAGAAAACTACAATACATTGGCTACTTAAAACGACACAAGACTATTGTGAAAGAGGTGCTTGAAAGAAGGATGTGAGACAGGAGAGCCAGAGGAAGACCAAGAGTAACGTGGATGAGCTACATAAAAAACAAACACTTACTTGCCTGGATATTGCAGAATTTGAAAGGGCAGTTCGCGACCGTGAAAGATGGAGGGTCATTACACACCAACCTCTCTGAGCCAGAGATGACACCTCCAGATATCCAGGTATTAGATATATCTACATCTGATTATACATATCTATCTATCTATCTATCTATCTATCTATCTATCTATCTATCTATCTATCTATAAAAGTTATTATGCTTTTATGATAATCTCAAATAGTCTCACCTGCCCATGAGGTCGTTGGTAGAGTTCCCATCAAAGGTTCCGCAGAGACCACGGTTGTTCTTGCCTTTGTGGCTGGGAGGGACAGTGAGCTTCATACTGAGGGACAGCTTTGGTTTGTACAGACTGACGCTGGCCCCTGACGGAAGCTTGATCAATACTCTGTCCCCACGAGGGCTCTGTCGGGAATGAATGGTGGGGTGTGGGGATAGTTTGACGGCGTTATTAGAAAGTGCTGGCGGCCTATTCCATCACGTAGTCTATGGCTAGTAGGCCTTTGTCCCCTCCAAGCAACACAATATTGCCATTATCATAATTGGTCGCTTTATAGGACAAGCGGGCTTACCCAGATTCCGGCGGTTTAAGAAATCTTAACTACACCAATAATGGGTACCTGTAGGAAAAGTTCGGTTTCATTGATGAGTGTATTTGTTTGGTTATAGAGAAAACTCTCCTTGTCTTTTAAAAAATAAATGAACAAGGGCCAAAAACTTTACCTTCCATTTCCTCAAAACAGCATTTTTTGGGATAGATCTAGCCCCCTTGTGCTTAAAAGCGACCTATTGTTTGTGACCAACGTGCGCCGAGAGCATAGAAGGTATCATGTTGGACAAGGGTGTGGGTGAGTCCGGTTACAATCTCCAGTGGGGTTTCCTTGAACTTGAATTGTTCTTTTTTTGGGGGGGAGGGGCGGTTTCAAGACTCTCAGTCTTCTTCACCCGGTCCTATTTGAAATGGACGTAAAATTCTGACTCTGAGGTTCTATCTACGACTTATCAGGAGTAACATTGTTGAAAGGTGAACACGACTCGTTTACTTTGACTTCAGCCTTTTCGACGTAAGGATTGAGAGTCATTCCTGAAAAAAATTAGACCCCCAACATCCTACGGTGTGGGAACCACCTTAAAAATGTTCTGCCTGTACCTATTGGTTCGTTTTCCAATTTACCTTTTCTGTAAAACAAACTGACAAGATAATCAGGGTCCTTTGAATATTGCCAGACTATTTAAATTTAAGTGATGAGAACCTCCTATTCGCCATCTATTTCATTTAAAAACAGAGTTGTGACTGATAATTTAGAAGAAACCTAAAACTTATGCATACAAAGAATCTACAATAAAGATTTGAGCCAGAGTGACCCACTGTCCAGAATGGTTTCCAACTGATTGAGGAGAGTGGGGGTTTTTTTTTCAGAGATTCTCGTCGAGCACCTTTAGATTACCTGATAAACCTTGGTCCCTCCCTTCAGACCTTCAACCGGCACTTGAAGTCTCAGGCCAGTTGGTCGTCGGTGCCGTCTGTTTGGGTGACCAGGGGGAGGGGGTGGGTGGTGGTGGTGATCAGGGGGAGTAGATCTAGGTGGGTGGTGGTGGGGATGGTGAGGGCGAGTAGGAGGGGGGTGGGGGTGATCAGGGTGGCGGAGTTGGAGTCTTTTGCTGACGTCATGACCCTCCTGGGACTCACACATGCTTGCCTCCACCATGTCCTCGCCGTCTCTCACCACCACTCCACACAGGCAGGAGATTTGGCGACGGCGTCCGCAAGGAAACGTTCTGTAGACAACCACATACATGTACATTCTAGTAGGAGCCTGTGTTAGTACGAGTGATTACTAACGGCTGGACAATGTTTACAAAGACATAGGGTTTTTTAAAAGGATAAATTAGATTGGTGCCTTCAAGACGACATGAATGGTGAAAGTTTGTGCATCTTTAGGCGTGCCCC
>NW_004797949.1:339169-344153 GCF_000002075.1 Aplysia californica | reverse complement strand
CCTCACCCTCCACCTCACCCTCCACCTCACCCTCCACCTCACCCTCCACCTCACCCTCCACCTCACCCTCCTCCCCTCCTCCCATTCCCATCCTCCCTCCACCCAACCCTTCATTCACCTCCCACACCCACCCCACTCCCCACTCCCCACTCTCCCCTCCCACCGCACTTTTTCCATAGGTCTAAAGCATTCCCACCCCTGGCTGTTTGCGCAACCTTCTGTGCCAGCACTCTCATTGTACCCGTCTTGTCTGCATGCCGTGCTGTGACACTCTCCGGCTCATAGTCCCCATTTAAAAGTGAAACACAATAACAATATCTGTAATTACTGTTTTATTATATTCCTTACTACGTGGTCCTGTAGCATTCAGGCTTGGTCTCAGTCGCTTCGGCTAACCTTTTGGCGCATGAGTTGCATGATCCCACGCCCGTTGTCGCTCTGATGCTCAAGCTTAGCATGCCAACACTTGTAGATGGTGCCAGTTTGATATTGTATTCTTTTGTTTGTTTAGTTCATGCTATGGGTTAATTTGCTTTGCTAATTACAGGTTCTTGTCCTTTATTCTCTTTTACCATCTGGCGTTCATCAACACTCCCCCCCCCCTCCTCGCTGTATCTATCTTTATACCGTTTTCTATATTTCTCTCCCGATCATGCACTTGTGACCATGCTCATAAACACATCATGCACACATACTCACAAACAACACGCGCAGGCGCGCGCACGCACATGCACACACACCCAAAACGCTTCACAAGCCTATATCCTTCTTATATGCGTGCAAACACACACACACACACACACTCACACACACACACACACACACACATAAGCACACCAAACACACGCGCACACGCACGCACACACACACACACACACACACACACACACACACACACACACACACACACGTGCCCACATACTTACCTACACATATACACAAGGGCAGATGTGCATGAGAAGATTTGCTCACTTTCAGAAAAAAAATACTGCTACATTAAACGCTTTGTGTTCTTGTATTCTCATTTACTTTGATGATAATCTATTGAGTAATATAATTCTTTATATATGTAGGGATAAGTACATTGTTTACATGTTATTATTTGTCAAAGGATCATATAATGTCTAATAACATAATACTAATTCTTTTATAGTGCGCTTGTTAACTTCTAATAAAATGTCGAAAGGACTTTGTCTTGTGTGCTGCAGTTAATTCAGTTATTCAGTTTGGTCACATTGCACCGTGGGTTAAGGTATCATTTTGTAGAAAAGCTGATAGAACCACCACCTGCCCCTTCCTTCTCTCTCTCTCTCTCTCTTTCTATCTCTCTCTCTCTCTCTCCCCCCCCCCCCCGTTTTTTTTTTGTTTAGTGTTCTTTTGTTTGTTTTACTATACATGTTGATTTTTTGCTGAATGTATTTTATCATTAATGTTCTTTTGACGCCAATTGATTAAGCCCTAGGTATTACTAAAATACTTTAAATTTCTCACCTCCGCTTTTTAAAACACAGGTTATAAATACAAACTTATGCTCAAGTGGAAATACTATTTATTTTTACTTCCTGTTACTCTTATGTCAGTCATTACGTCACTGTTTTGGCAAAGTGAGCGGGTGATTGGAGGGTGCTTCCTTCTTTTTTGTGTTTGTTAGTCTCTTGTAACACCTCTAATCACCGTCACTTACATGACCTTATTGTGTTTCAAGTTACGTAAAACTCTTACTAAAGCTATAATGACAAAGTAATGGAGGTGGCCGTTTTGGGGGTATAAAAATATTTACCCCATATGTATCCTTATAGTGTATACTTTAAAAAAAACAACTTAATTTTACAGAATTTTGAATAGGCTTTGAGTTATAGCTATTGATATTTTGAATAATAATGTAGTGTGCTGTTTTATTTAGAAGTTGGTTCTTTAGAAAAAATGAAGTACTGTTTCATTTCTTTTGTTCCAAAACACTGTTCATTGAGATCACAGTAAGCATAGGGGAAGTGCACATTGTAAAACAGGTTGTGTTTAGCATTATTTTGCCACAGACTTTTCAATATAAAATTTGGTCTTTTTATTTCGTATGAAATTTAACCATTGTTGTTGTTTTTTGTATTAAGAACTGACCATGGACGTTGATATTTTCATGCAGCTGAATCCAGTGCTGGATCGAGACCTATATTGGGCGATTCTTCTAAACGCCCAGACATTGCTATAAAAAAGAAAGGGGAGACGGCCAACCCAGTTCGCAAGAATTTCCCAGACACATGGCTGTGGGGTAGCATCGAAACAGGGTACTAAAATTGGCCTCTGTGCAGAATATGTGTTTGTCTGTGTGTGTGCGCGCGTGCGTGTGTGTGTGTGTGTGTGTGTGTGTGTGTGTGTGTGTGTGTGTGTGTGTGTGTGTGTGCATGCGTGCGCACTTGCATGCTATCATGCCTATATTTTCCCTTTTACAAACAAAACGACACACAAAAAGAGAAAAGATGTAAATTAGACACTCCCACAGAAGTTGACATTTTTTGCCATTTATTCTTCTTCTACAGGAGATCTTACTTTTATTTTCATTTGTTGTTCCTGTTCGTCTTTCCGAGTACCATTCTTCCTCATAAAATGGAGGAAAAAAATGACTTGAGATACAGAGGGGGTGAGTGGTTGGAGGGCGCCCCTGGTAGGTCCTACTTCTATTCGTTCCCTCTTTTGTTTCTGTCTGTCTTACTTTTGCCTTGCACTATATGACCACTAATATGTCGATTTAATTCTGCTTACTCAAGCAAACACAGAGGAGAAAGAGGCTAGAAATAGCAGCTAAGCATAGAAGGCTGATGCATCTATAAATCATTTTAATGAACACTTATTATTAATGGTTCAGGTTCTCTCAGTCTCAGTTTTTCTTGCCGCAAATGATCATTGTTGTGCCAACGTGCTTCTATTCTCCTCTCTTCTCATACAAACTAAATACAAGTGGTTGGAGGGTGCTACTGGTAGGTCCGTCTTTGTCACATTCCCGCTTATTTCTGTCTATCTCTGTGTCTTACTTTTTTTCCAGCGCTTAATGTCCGTTATTATTTCAATGTGCTTCTCCTTACTCAAATGAACAAACAAACACACAAGCAAACAAACGATACAAGAAAAATGATAACGGATCTGTCCTTTGTTCTGTTCCCCAGGATGGACGGACGGGTGGTCAAGCCAGTGACCCTTCCACACACCATCACGTCGTGGGTCGTCTCCGCTTTTGCCATCAACCGGGAAGGGTTGGCTGTGACTAGTGGGCCGGTGGAGGTGTGTGCGCACGCGCTTGTGTATGTGTGTGTGTGTGTGTGCGTGCACTTGTGTTTGTTTGTATGTGTGTTTGTTTGTTTGTATGAGTGTGTGTGTGTGTGTGTTTGTTTGTATGTGTGTGTTTGTTTTTTGTGTGTGAATGTGTGTGTGTGTGTGTTTGTGTGTGTGTATCTGTTTGTTATATGTGTGTGTTTGTTTGTTTGCTTGTGTGTGTGTGTGCGCATGAATTTGTTTGTATGTGTTTGTTTGTTTGTTTGTGTGTGTGTGTGCGCTTGTGTTTGTTTGTATGTGTGTGTTTGTTTGTTTGTATGAGGGTGTGTGTGTGTGTGTTTGTTTGTGTGTGTGTGTGTGTGTGTGTGTGTGTGTGTGTGTGTGTGTGTGTGTGTGTGTGTGTGTATGTGTGTGTGTGTATGTGTGTGCCGTTCTGGAAAAGGGAAAAACATTAAATTTCAAAGTTATTTTTGGTTTACTCAGAACTAAGTTGAAAAGAAATGGCTTTGACCGGGCTTCTGTAATCAACTCTCTTGTTCAATAAAAACACTTTTTTACTGCAAGTTTTTTTTTTTTGCGTGAAAACTTGGACTCACATTATCAAGATATCTATCTCGTTAGCAATGTTCTATTATTGTTGCTTTTATCCATTAAAATGATATCATTGACGATAATGCAGTCCAGAATAGAAATAGAAGGGTTATTTTCAACTACGCTGAGGCTTACCTTATTCATGTTGTTTTTTAACACAGTAAGTGGCACAGGAAAATGCAACTCTGTCATGCCTGGTTTCAAAGCTTTTGGTTGAGACTGGAAGATGTTCCCTTGAGACACAATTCCTACTTGTACGTCATGTGGAAACGATTTATTATATGAGGGGACGTCCATGTCGCAACTGAGCTGGAAGGAGCCATTGTTCAGGTGAAAATTCAGGTCTGGAGAAACGCTTGCACCATTGCAATTTGATGGCGCTGAAAAGGGATTTAAAAAGTGAGGCATCACGGTGATATCAGGCGCTCGTCAAAAAAATGAAATCGAAGATATCGACATTTTTCTGCCAATTTGACCAACAACAAAAAATGGAATTTTTATTTTCTAGCTCAAAACCTTTTTGTGTCTTAAAAAACACATTTTTTGGTGAGGATTTTACCGGAAATCGTTGATTAAGGGCACAATAAATGTAAAATTTTAGTTTCCAAGGACTCTCAGGCTTTGGAAATCAACAAACGTTCACTGCCATTTTCTCGCTAGTTTTACCTCTGAAACCGGCCACCCTTCAGTCGCAAATATCTCCACTTTTATTTATGCGAGATGTGTATTTTTTTCATCGGAAGATACTCAAATTTAATAAACAAGCTTTAAGTGGATGCCAACAATCCACATGCAAAAAAATCGCCGGGCGCTGATTCCACTGCGTTGTGACACAATAAAAGCTTAAAAAGCGGTATTGTCTATGTAACAAAGCTTTTAGAACCTGGGTTTTTGTCTGAGGCTCATGCAACAACTGCATCTAGTTTGTATACAAATGAAAGATCAAAACGAATTCATTGCCTGGCCCAAGTCTGTGGCAGGCCCTTTGGCTGGACTCGAAAACTAGGCATTGAAGTTAACGTACATCCCTGGGTTACATGAATCCAATAAATGTATACCGCAGCACAGTTCATCGTTTATTCCGGTTGAATTACAATAAACATGCACACAAACAAATACAGACACACAC
>NW_004797949.1:337487-339069 GCF_000002075.1 Aplysia californica | reverse complement strand
AATAAGAAGAAGAAGAAGAAGAAGAAGAAGAAGAAGAAGAAGAAGTATTATATCATCATCATTCTTTTTGGACGGTGTGGCCCTCTTAGTCTAGAATTACCCCGATAGGCAGAGTCAGCTTCCACCTCCTAATTTATCTAAATATCTCGATGTGGGCACATAGCACTTACAATACAAATTGTTTACAGTACACGTCTATAGAGTAAGCTAATATCCAACACCAAATCGCAGTACTAACCGACTGGCTAAGACAGGAATCCTTGTAGAGATGCTTTGCGACTTGGGGTCCCAGTGCGAGCCACACATCTCATAGTGACAACTGGTACCCACCGCCAGGTTGCTAGGGGCACCACTCACTCGCAAGTTCAAGGTCACACAGCAAGCAGCGGGGTCACTGACCTCACATACAATGGGAACCTTCGGAAATAATAATGTTATGTCGTCATGAAGCGGCAATGACAGGTAAGGGGCATAAGGGGGAAGAATAGAGAGAGAGGGGGGGAGGGGGGGAGGTAGTAATTAGAAGAGGAATTTCTGTAAAAGAGGAAGGGAGGTAGGTTGATAAGAAGGAGTGGCCTATTTTTGAAGAGGGGGATGGGCAGGGATGGAGGTGGGATATTAGAAAGATGACATGGTCAGGAGGGCAGGCGGCCAGGAGAAGGGTAAGGAGAGGAGTTTCAAATTGAAATCAGAAATAGGTGGGTTCTCACCATTGAGATAACTCCTTGCCTATAGTGTACATCTATGGTTCACACATATGTGTGCTAAATGGTGGAAAAAAGAGGGCTTTTTTCGTTATAAGGATATAATAGATGATGGTTTATTTTGTTTAAAGATGATAAAGCAGTAAGACGTCCAATAAAAGTACCGTAGTAAAGTCCTCCCAGTGGAGTCCCCATTCACTCACGGTGTAAAAGAAATTTATATTAAAATCACAATTATTATTCATTTGGACACGGATATGAAAGACAAAGTAATAGAATGGAAAAACAAGGTTGGCAGGGTGGTGGTTTTAGGGGAGAGGGTAAACTTAGAGCTGCTGGGGGGGGGGGGGGTTGATGTTTATTTAATGATAAATGAAAGAAAGATTTGTGCTAGGTGAATAAATCGGCTGGTGTACTGACGAAAGCAGCACTCCGTCATTTGCACTGTACTTTGTTGAGGGTTCTAACGTGTTGATCTTACCGTGGAAATTACGCGCAGGGTCTCCGATGAGTCCTCCTCCAGCTCGATTCTTGTCGTGTTCGTTCGTATGCCAAAGAAGCGATGATGCCCACTCCAAGTTTGAATGCGCCTTCTGCCATTTCGGCCCGTTTGATAGAGCGATGCGCGACAGAACCATACCTTTCAACAAGCAAATAACATTGGTTCATGAATTTTGAGTTTGAATGTTGAGTTCGACATCCTGTTCAGTGTACAGTTATGGGGACATTCCTTTAATTAAATGGAAATCGAAGGAGCAGCCGATTCAATAAGAAGAAAGGGGAACAGAATGAAGGTTAGAAAATATTTAAAATATAAGTTGCTCTTATTTCCTCTCTCTTTCTCTCCCCCCCCTCCCCCCCTCTCTCTCTCTCTCTCT
>NW_004797949.1:332620-335693 GCF_000002075.1 Aplysia californica | reverse complement strand
ACACACACACACACACACACACACACACACACACACACACACACACACACATACACACACAGGTATAAATGTACACATTAAGATACAAACGTGTTAAGACTGAGTTGTCATTACACGTGTTGGGGGCCCAGTCTGTAAATTTCAGCTTCCAGGCAAAGGGAAGACCAAGGCATTTACGTTCTCCAGATCTCATACACTAATCAGGAATTTACGCTCGTACCTGAAAAAGTGGCGCGGTCAAAAATCCCCACCAAGTCACACAGTAATTCAGATACCTCAAGAATTATAGTGGGATTCGTATTAATTTGGCAAGCCAGTCACACTTTGTGTTTCATGCATAGGTCTGAGTGTTTTCATAAATACGTAAATAATGAGGTTCAACTATAAGCCTAAATATTGAGTATGTCATAATTCACTCAAATGTAAATTTGCATATTATAACGTATACATACGGCCAAGAACAAACTTTTGGAAATAAAAAAGGCGTGTCCACTTACGGAACCAGACAAGTGCCAGAGCCGCTGTAAGTACAACAGACGATAGATAATGCTGCCTCATCTCTAAGCTTCCGGAGTGTACACTGATTGGTGTTGTGGCCAGAGGACAAAGGCCAGCCTAATGCAAAGTGCCCACTGACAGACGAATTCGTTGCAATGAGTCAGGGCCGGCCGTATTTTTAAAAAAATCCTTAGAAGGGCAAAAGCAACTGTTTTGGCATATTTCGTTGCGACCTTCAAAATCAAATGCTTTTGTATTTCAAGGTTATGAGTAGAACCTGCCGTTGCCGTCGAATATGAAAGGCTAACTTATCTCAAAGCTTAAAGCCTGCGAGTCACAAGGTCTATGCTGCGGTAATGGACAGTTTAGATTTAAAGACATCTTTTTTCTTGGTCTTCCCATTGCCTTGAAGCCATGGAATCGCATATTGTAGACCTTTGAGACTGCCTGTTGTGGCCCCATTCTCACAACGTGTCCAAATCACCCTATTTGTTGTCTCTCGGTGTATTTCTGATGACAATTTGTTGTCTGAACTCTTAGTTTCCCTCTTGTCTGTCTGTTCACGTGGAGTATAGTGTCTTTTCGAAATATTTCATTTCACATACTGTTATTGTATTTTGCTACACTTTGTTAAGGGTCTAGGTTTGTGACACTGGTAGCAATGACATAGTATGGAAATTGATCTGATGAGTTGTTTCTTTGTTTCCATTTAGATGTTTTCGTGGGAGAGGATGGATGCTCATTTGTTCAATTCTGTTTAGAACCTACCCCTCTCTCTCTCTCTTTCTCACTAACCATTTCTCGCTTTCTCCACTCTTCCCCACCCCTGTCTCTGAAGAGCAACACACCGCGAATATCAGTCTTGTTATGTGGGCCAGTCTGTGTTAAATAATTCCAGGGCCGGTTTAAAGACGCAGTCTGCTCCTCCTTCGAACTAGATGAACAAACAGGACTTAATGAAAGTTGTTTTGTGGTTCCATTTTCTACTATCTACCAATCTACCGGGTGTCTAAAAAGGGGCCAATTTAAAGGGCAATAACTCGGTCATCTCTGGGCCAATTTCAACATTAATACTAAGACGTAAATTTCAACCAAAGGACGTAACATTTGTCAACGACAATATGAAAAATGTCAACCAACATGTTTAAAAAATATCAAGTTTTTAAAGTTTCTACCAAAATCGAGTGAATGGCAACAGTTTGCAACATCTTAAAAATCAAACATATTATTGTTCTATTAAAGATGGTCACTATTTGTGCAGTGGAAAAACACATTTATAGTATACAAAACTGATGTTGCCTGAAAAACTCAGGGAGGTGATGGCTTTTTAAATCTCCATGTGTTGACCTGTCCCCGTCGTTTTATGCAAGAAAAATTCTGAAGTTATGCAAACTGAGCCCAGAAATGTGAAATTATGCGATTCTTTTAGTTTGAACAAAGAATGATCAAGGTAAATAATCAGAAATTATGCAAAAAATGATCAAATTTTGCTAAATTATGCGGGGTGCATAAAACCACGGGGACAGGTTGACCATGTCTTCTCCTTCATTGTCACTGTCACTGATCCTGTAATTCATGAGGATCGTAGGGGAGTCGTATGACAGAGGGCCTCGTCAGGAGCCTCCGCTTTACGCGGGTTGTTTTTTTTTTTGCGAGTGCCTGAGTTTGGGAGAAGGATTTTCCTGTCCACTCCGCAATGTTGTAGGTCCACCTCTTCCTTTGCCTTCCTCTCCTTCTCCAAGGGAAAAACTATGAGAATGGTTCCTCACTACCGTCGGTGCACGCCAAGGTTACCTACTATTACCTACCCTGTTCAACATCTTCCTTGGACGAATCATGAATGATGCCCTTGAGTCTTCTACTTACTCGCTGCATCATGTCACTGGGAATGTTTAAATAAGCCCATGGCATTTTTCAGGGTGGAATCTTTAGACATCGTATTCCATATTGAGTTCCTTCTGTTCGATTGTTTGCGGGTTGTTTCCGCAGATTATGTGCCTAAGAGAAAAATAAAACAACCCGCACATGTAATAATAGAAGAGGCCAAGCTATCATTCATTTGTAAACTGTCGGCTTAAAAGACGTTCCCTAAACCATTCTTACAACCACACAAAGGCTACTCTGGACTTGAGGGGTGTGACACCATCCCTCTGGATCAAGGTCTCTACAGTGTAACGCCTCCTCTCCAAACTTCTACAAAACTTTCACAGCACGGTGGGATAGCCATCTGATGTGACTGTTGTCGTTTTATCTTCTTTGTCCTGAAACCAGAACGTGCCGACCACGCCCTTGTAGATGAACGCTTAAAAAAAGGTTATGATATACCCATTTTTTGTTGAAATCTTTAAAACTTGATATTTCTCGAACACGCATACATGTATTGATTTTCTGCATATTATACAAACTTGTTATCCCTTCTTTGAGTATTATTTGTCAAAGTTTTACTGAGATTAGTACAGAGATGGTCGAGTAATTGCCTTTAAAATGAACCCTCTTCTTTTTAGACACTATCTCTCTACTTATCTATCTATCTATCTATCTATCTATCTATCTATCTATCTATCTATCTATCTAT
>NW_004797949.1:326115-327875 GCF_000002075.1 Aplysia californica | reverse complement strand
GAGGAGGAGGAGGAGGAGGAGGAGGAGGAGGAGGAGGAGAAAAAGATAGGAAGAAAAAAAGGCGAGAATTATCAAAGAGAAGAAGGGACAGTACGGTGACAGGAGAAATAGAAGGCAATACATGTAGAAGATCTATTTAAAAAAAAACCCAAAACAACTGAGTACATTATGTGTGAAGCAGCAGAAATGGCATCAGCGGTGTAAACGTGGATTGGAAAACAACAGATCTATCAAAGACATGATATTGTTTGTCGAATAAATGCAAAGACACTTCATGAAAACGTTTATTATACATGTATTGGAAAAAGGATAACGACAAGACAAAAATTATACGACAATCTGTTGGCAGACACAGTGACAGTGCGTTTGTTTGTTTATTCGTGCACACAAGAGTTCATGTGTGTGTGTGTGTGTGTGTGTGTGTGTGTGTGTGCATGTGTGTGTGTGCTGTGTGCGTGAGAGAGACAGAGAGAGAGAGAGAGAGAGAGAGAGAGAGAGAGAGAGAGAGAGAGAGAGAGAAAGAGTAAGGGAGAGAGAGAAAGAGTAAGGGAGAGGGAGAGAGAATCTCTTTCGATATTGTTTTTTAAAACCTAAGTCTCACCTCAACTTATTGGAATACCATTCAAAACCCTCGTTTAAGGAATGCCCAAAGTTCACTCAATCCGATGTTGCAACTCCAATTAATGAACATTTTTTTACTTGTTGAAAGGAATGGACCTGTCGTGGAATGCTCTTTCAATGGGGTCATAATGGCAGAAGGCGGATCAAGTCTTGGCATGGACCTCGTCGCTTCCTTGGTATTCAAATAGGTCTACCCCATAACAAAATTGAGTTGTATGAAGATTCAGTGGAGAAGGTGCGCGTTGTTGCGACGGTAAGCCAACGCTATATTAATATAAACCCTTAACAAAGTACATACATACACATTATAATGTAAGTGTTGTTTTCATCAGGGCATTGACTGATTCATCCACCCAGCACAAATATTTCCATAATCCATCATTTTTGTGATCATGCCCCCCCCCCATACACAAATTAAATAAATAAATAAATAAATAAATAAATAAATAAATAAATAAATAAATAGATAAATAGATTAATAGATTAATAGATTAATAGATTAATAAATAATTTAAAAACAATTACTTACATACTTAATTAATAAGTAGATAAAAGAAGAAGAAAATCCATCATTCCCCCACCCCTTCTCTAATCAATCACAGAACTTAATTTGTTCCATACTGTTTCTGTTTCAGAGAGTTTTGACTTGGCCCATTTATGTTCATGTGCAAATGAATAATATTATCACCTTAATCTTTCCTTTAGTCCTTGAGTGATTGAGGCTCTCCCCAGAAGGTCTTTATTTCAATATCTATGTTGTTCATCTTGCTGCTTTTTCCTGCAATCACACAATAAACGACCATCCTCAATATATTACTGACTTTTTCCTTATTCTAAACTGCTCTCTTTTATCTCACCTTTTGATGTAGAAATATGTACCCACTCTTCATTGTATTCAATGTGACACCCCTTCCCGTTACCTTTCTTATGTCCGCCAACCCTCCTGCCTTCCTCCACACAAATCATCCAACTAATCGACACTCCCGCCCCCCTCCACACAAATAATCCAACTGATCGCCACACCCGTCCCCATCCACACAAATCATCCAACTAATCGACACTCCCGTCCCCCTCCACACAAATCATCCAACTGATCGACACATCCGTCCCCCTCCACACAAATGCTCCTTCTACCCCCC
>NW_004797949.1:295289-326015 GCF_000002075.1 Aplysia californica | reverse complement strand
CACACACACTGCAGGCGGTCAAGTGTTGCGCGATGGGGCGAGGATTGGCAAATAAACACCTACTTGTTTCTTTTCCTTGTGAAAGCACATAATGTACTTTGTGAGCCGTCTTCCTTCAAAACAAGACGATAGCACAAGTCCTTAGTTCTGCCCGTCAAATCCTCTCTTCTTCTTCTTCTTTTTATCTTCTCCAACCTACCCAACTTCTCTTTCCAACACAAATTAAAAGTCTCGCGTGGAAACCTCTCGCCCCCTCCCTCTGTCCCCTTCTCTAAATCACCCCTTCAACACCCCGGCCCAGGAGCACAGAGATCCTCATCTAAATTAATCCCCCCCCTCCCCCGTCCCCCTTTACACACACACACTTAGACACTTCCCTTTTTTTCATTCACGTTCACCTTGCATCCAGGCTTCAATGACATTATATTCTATTATATTCCCGAAGGTTCCCGTCGTATGTGAGGTCAGTGACCCTATTGCTTGCTGTGTGACCTTGAACTTGCGGGTGAGTGGTGCCCCTAGCAACCTTGCGGTGGGTACCAATTGTCACTATGAAATGTGTGGCTCACACTGGGATCCCAGGACACAAAGCGCCACAGTAGAGATCCCTGTCATTGCCAGCCGGTGAGTGTTGGGATTTGGAGTTGGTTATAAATTACGCTACCATAGAAATACAAGGGCCTATTTACCTGCTCAGTACCAAGTTTTGAGAGACTTGACGTCAGAACTATTGAGTTTCACAACATGTCAAGCTTTTTCGAATGCAATTCTTTGAAGTAACTTCAAAACGACTCCAAATAATCTTGCAATTTTGATAAAGCAGACAGAACATTAATTTGGTTTCTGACCTCATGGTCTTTATGACTCAAAAAGGCCTCAAATGTCATATAAAATTTTGTGATTCTAAGGCAGCGATTAGCTTAATCTATAATATACATGTACTTATTAGTAACAGTTCATGTCAATGGGTTAATTAATCATACCGAGTAATCGGGCCTAATATCCCCTGTTCAAGGGTATGGATTAATTAAACAAATTCAATATTAATATCCCCCTCCATTTCAACCCACCCCCTCACCCTACCCCCTCACACCTTCTTTAGCAATTGTCTAATGCGAGGTGCTTACGCTGTAAAGTCCACTATATTATTTTGAACTGAGATATAATATGTAATTGTTAACACCACCTCCCAAATAAACGACATCGTGTCGGTGTAAGCCTAACACATTTACATTTAACACAACTGTACACAAATATTTTAGATGATGAGACAGAAACAGGTAAGTTCTATGTAGCTGAGGGATTATACGCTACTTTTAACAGAAAAAAATACTTCCCATGAATCGGCTCCTGTAGTGTGGTGGTCCGGCGCTTCACCGTCGCATGCAGGAGACACGAGTTCGGTTCCCGAGTAAGGAGAATTTTTTTTCGAGTATCTCGGTCATTCTGCTGGGAAGTTGTATCCCCCTCGGTCCGGATTGGCCCTGGCAGGCAGGGTTGAAGCCCGCCTCTTAAAAGAAGTATTGTCGATTTTTTTGATTTTTTAAATATTTTTTAATGATTTTTTTTTTTGGGGGGGGGGTGGGAGCACCTACCTTTTTTTTAAAAAAAAGTCTCCTATGTCAAGAATATAGGTGCTGCTGCTATATTGTTCTGTACTTCAGGCCATCTTGGGGAGGGCAAAGAATAAAGTGGACAGAGAGCAACCAAAAACAAAACTAAGAAAAACAACAACCCCAAAACATTAACATAAATAAAATAGGTCCAGACTTTAAAAACGGAAACCGAGAGAAGAAATATAAATGAAAATAGACAGCTGTTGAATGCTGGGAACATTAACTTTACAATAACAGTTACATTGTTTCACACACTCTAAAGATTACGATAGAGTAACTTATATAATGGTTGTTGCAGGGACGACATAGATGATGGCCAACAGGTGGTCTGGATCAACTTCTGGAAACTTGACCCGGCCGGCGAGGGCCCTTATCACCAAGTGTGGAAGGACGTACCGGTGCGTATGTTCAGGCAGAACTTAACGTTCACGATCTAGTCATGACGTTAAGAAAAGATGAAGGAAAAAAAAGTAAATTGGACCCCCTCATTCAGAGCTGATTTGACCTCGTCTGCAGACCCTCAGGATTACTGGAAAGCCACAGTGGGGTTGATGATGCGTGGTAATAGGACAAAGAAAAAGCTGGCTGTCATCGTTGATCTGCGAAGAGAAAGAGGGGGGGGGGGGGGAGTTATACTTGACTTGACTTTTGAAAGAAAAAAAAAAACATGCATTACTTATGTCTATAATGTCGGTGTTGTAATAATATTGTTTCTGTATTTCGGGTTTTCTTGGAGAAAGGTACTGAATAAACATGAGCTGGCAAACCAACACAAAACCAAAAAGTGAGAAGAGAGGGGAATGAAAGTAGAAAGCTGCCGAAAGTTGTGATCGCTTTACCTCAATGTAAAGAAATTGATAAGAGGCAGGCTTCTTTGTTGATCTTGCGTGACAGTGCCAACCTGGTCGCGAGTAACACATCACAGCAGAAGAACGGAGATAGCAGACGCAATCTCTTATCTCACCTGTCCAGGACGAAAGATCTTGTCACATCAGCACAGGTTTTCGTTAAAATAGATAGGCTTAGAGAATGAAAAAAAATTGTTCTTTGTATGGAAATGTTTTACAGACTATCGGTACAGTTTTGGTTTGGAGTGTTTCGATTATTGCTGGATGTTACACCCTGGCAGAAGAACTAAGACAAAATCTTCTCCAAATGAGAATTGAACCTGCGTCTTTTACGTCCAGGCACACAGAGTACCAGTTGCATTTTAGATTAAGGTTTATACAAAACAACAACAAAAAAGGAGGAAGGACAGGTTTTTATTCTTCTCCTTTTACAGTGCTTAGCAGAGACCGCGTGTGACTCTTGAGATAAATAGACAATAAGAATGAGTGGAATAATGTTAATAGAGAACGCACGATCTTTGAGACAAACAGAAAATAAAAATGAGTTGAATTTCTCCTAACAGATACCGCGCGTGCAGGTCATTGTGAAAGATGCGGTCCCGGGTGTGTGCACTGTCAGTGGCGATCCACACGTGCGAGCTTTCGAGAGACCAGACAAGTACACGTTCTTCGACGTGGGAGACTATGTTTTGTACCAGAACCCGAACGAGCAGGTCGAGGTACATGGCAGGTAAGCTGAAGTAACGGTTTTAAAATCCGAAATTTGATAATGAACGGATTGAAAAGTAGTGCCTTATAATATGTTTAGAAAGATATTTCGCTAAATGTCAAGTCGAATGCACAGGACACACGTTAAGAAAAGTCGCACATTATGATTCGTGTGTTACAAATTGATATCAGATATGATCACAATATATACCCTGGAATCTGCAATAGCACACTAGGGCACAGAACGTATAACTGACCATGAAATTCCTCTAGACTAGTGCTGCATTTCGTTTGAGAGGAAAGAAACGACAGAATGAAAGAAAGGAAAGAAAAAAGACTAAAAAGAAAGAATGAATAAAACAAAGAAAGAAAGAAAGAAAGAAAGAAAGAATTAAAGAATGAAAGAGAGAAAGAATAAAAGAAAGAAAGACAGACAGACAGAAAGAAAGAAAGAAAGAAAGAAAGAAAGAAAGAAAGAAAGAAAGAAAGAAAAGTTAAAATAAGGGATGGGTTTTTTTCGTGAACGTTTTAAGTTCTCAATTTGAGTCGCCCAGTGTTATGTGGGTGTATTTGGACTCCAATACAGCCACATCTCATTGAACTTTTCGCGAACGACTGAAATTAGTGGAATTCTTTATTTTTAATCGTGAAAATCGCCATTTCGGGTAGCGCACGACAAAAAAAAGGCATGCGATACACGCAGGGGTGTGTCCTTGAACAATACACGATAACCCTAGGTCAAAGACACGCGCTGACATTGTCTGTGGATTGTCTACCTTCGTGACATTGTGTGTTTTTCACGCATTTACTCAAGGGCTCACTAAGTGAAATTAATTATTTGATTTTTTCATTAGTGGATATTATGTTCCACAGATGTTGTGATGTAAGACTGTCATCAATTAGTCCGGACTGTAGTGACGGTAGAAAGCAATACTTGATTGTGTAAGCCGTAAGCTAAAGGCACGCTGGCAACTCCTTATTAATTACATACCTTCACAAGCTCTCACTCTTACGTTGTCTACAGAACGTTTCCGTGCGGACGCAATGGTCAAATCTCCTGCCTGTGTGGAGTGGTGGTGAGAGACGGCGATGACATGGTGGAGGCAAGCATGTGTGAGTCTCGGGAGGGACATGACGTAAGCAAAAGACTCCAACTACGCCACCCGAATGATCACCATCAGCATTCTCCTACTCGCCAACGATCATCTGGCTTGAGACTCCAAGTGCCAGTGGAAGGTCTCCTGGAAGGGACCAAGGTCTATCAGGTAATCGCAATGAGTTTTGCAATAACCCTTCAGGACAGGGGGGGGGGGTGACCTTCGTTAAAATGTCAGGCACAGCTTTTTGTTTACGTGTTGTTTGGGTTTCTTCTTGGCTCCCTCGGTTCTATTTCTAAAAGAAATCGACAATAAATAGTAGGTCCCATCCCTCAAATAGCTGTAATGAATTGAAATGGCCTCTACAGCTTTATCAGAATTTACAAAGGAAGTGCACTGGGAAACGGATTAATCCTGTGCACAGGAAGAACATTCTGAAAGCAGTTCCCTCTATTTAGTGTTTTGGGGTCTATTTTTGTCAGAATTTACTTTCAATCCTTTCGTTGACAAGAAATAGGGCTAAGCTGAAGGCAAGGTAAATCACCCAACGCATCTAAAAACACTGTTACTACTGTTAAGTCGTATAAGAAGCGTGCCCTCTGATTCTTAAGTCTATCCCAAAAGGACCAGGCCAAGAAGGTAAAAAGCCTTCAAAATCACCCAAACAATCCAAGTTCAAGAATACCTACTGCATGAGGATTCAAACCGGACTGACACAAACTGTAATCCGACATGATACCTTCTAATCAATGCTTTAGGTGTACCTCAGGCACAAAAGTTATAGTTATTGAGATTTAGAGCTGCTAAGAAATATTTAAATCCTACAAATGACATAATTGATAATGAATTTGACCAGCACTTACCAGTAACGCCCTCAAACTTTCCCCACACCTCAATGTTCAGGCCAAGAAGACAGAGAGTCTTGAAAATTCCACCACACAATTCAGTTCCCACTGGGGATTGTACATTTGTAACTGGACTCACCCACATCGTAGTCCGACATGATACTTTCTATGCTTTCGGCGTACGTTGGTCACAAACAATTATGACAGCGGTAATTTTGTGTTGGGGAAAAGGTCTTTTTAGTTTTAGTAAAGAGTTTTACGGCACTTACAACACAATAAGGTCATATAAGTGCCCGGAAAACTAGATAGAATAAGTTATAGAATAAACCAACACTTTCCAGTAACGCCGTCAAACAATCCCCACACCCCACCGTTCATTCCCAACAGAGCCCTCGTGGGGACAGAGTATTGATCAAGCTTCCGTCAGGGGCCAGCGTCAGTCTGTACAAACCAAAGCTGTCCCTCAGTATGAAGCTCACTGTCCCTCCCAGCCACAAAGGCAGGGGGAACAACCGTGGTCTCTGCGGAACCTTTGATGGGAACTCTACCAACGACCTCATGGGCAGGTGAGACTATTTCTGATTATCATAAAAGAAAGGCTGTTATATGAAAATAGGAAGTCCCTATGCTGCGTCTCTTGAAAATATTTTCAGTACCCAAATTAAAAGGTGATATTTTATATAGTATATCTATCTATCTATCTATCTATCTATCTATCTATCTATCTATCTATCTATCTATCTATCTATCTATCTATCTATCTATCTATCTATTATAGTATGTGTGTGTATATGTGTGAATATATCATTATGTAGGTGTGTATATATAGATGTGTGTATGTGTGTGTGAGAGAGAGAGAGAGAGGAGGAGGAGAGAGAAAGGAGAGAGGAGAAGAGAGAGTGGGGGAGAGGGAGAGGGAGAGGGTGAGGGAGAGGGAGAGGGAGAGAGAGAGAGAGAGAGAGAAAGAGAGAGAGAGAGAGAGAGAGAGAGAGAGAGAGAGAGAGAGAAAGAGAGAGAGAGAGCTAACAATCACATCACTGCAGCTGGTTCCTTTTCATGTTGTCCAACTCTCGTTTTCTCTTTCAGTGATGACGTAATAGATACGTGCAAAGGAAGTCGTTGTCGGCCACACGCTTTCGTCGACTCCTGGAAACTACAAGGAAACGAGACACTCTTTAATAATCGACCCAAAACCTCAGCCAATGCGTTACCCCTCTCTCAAGGTGAGTATAATCTACTTCTTCTTCTTCGGGTGTCATGTCCGAGCAGACACTGACGATCATGGTGGTACCCCATTCCTTCTTGTTGTCTGTCTTCTTGATTAGCTTTGTTTTTCTCTGTGGAATTCCCTGTAAGGAGTTTAGGCCATATGTTTTATTTGTTTGTTGTTGTTTTTTTTGGTTGTTGGTTGTTTGTGGGTTTTTTCAAGTGTTTTATGGCGCTCGCAACTGCATAAGGTCCTATGAGCGCGGGGGGGGGGGGGGAGGGGGTGGCGGCCGAAGCCCACTCTTGTCGATTTTTGACCATTAAGGGATCTTTAACTTGCGCACGGGACCCCCGAGATTGTTCGCCTTTGTTCGAGAAGGCCAGGTGTAGATCTTTCCTACCATAAGATCAGAGGTGTGGCCAAGGATAAGCAGTAGAAAGGCTGCAGAAAGAGTCTGAAGCCCAGTGGAGGGGGCAAAGGAGGTGCAGAGGTGGGGACAGAAAGTGGAGATAAAAGCAGGAGACAGAGTATTGTTAGAGAGCAGGTACGGGTGTGAGAGGATAAAATTTTAGAGAACAAAATTTTCGTCGCTGTCCGGATTTGAACCCGGGACCTATCGAATGAGAGGCAAACACCTTAACCTCAAGACCACGAGAGCCCCCTGGTGTCATGTCTGGAGCGGACGCTGACGATCATGGTACCCCATTCCTTCCTGTTGTCTGTCTTCTTGATCAGTTTTGTTTTTCTCAGTGGAAATCGCTGTAAGGTGTTCAGGCTATCTGTGTATGGTGTTCTTTGTCGTCCTCAGCTCTGTTGCTCCTCAGTAATAACATGGTGCGAAGAGCATCCCTTTAAACTGTTCACACCAGTGCCCCCCCCCCCTCTCCCCTCGAGCCTTTACCTGAAGAAAAAAAAACGAAACAAGACAGGACAGGACAGTTAAATAATTAGAATTTGTTTTCTCTTTGTTGAAGTCCCAAAGTTCTAGACCAAGGTGACACATAGTCTTCGGTTGGTGGATTTCAATTAAGCTTCTTTCTTCTTCTTCCTCATTCACGATGACAGCAGCTAGACAGTCAGTTCGATATCGTGCACAAACTGTGCAGTTCGCTTCAAATATGAGAGAACTGCCATAGAGCTTTCTCTCAACAGGAGTCACATTCTGCCACGTCTGTGTACGAAGGGTGGCGTAGCGCAGGCAGTGCTGAAGAATATGGTTGACATCCTCTTGGTTGAGTCCACATTCGCAGATCGCGGACTCTCCCACTTTTTTTTAAGTGTGCATATGGTGTTTGAGTCTGTTGTGGTCACAACGGAGTCGAAAGATTGTGACCTGGTCTGCTCTATTTAGCATGTAGTAGGGGTCACATCTGTTGTGATTAGGGTGGGATCTTTTCAATATGTTTATTGTGGCAGATTTTATTAGCGTTTTTGACTCGGAGAGATCCATGCCATCCTTAATCTGGATCATTTTGGCTCCTTCTTTGGCTAAGTCGTCTGCTTTTTCATCTCCACGAATGCCACAGATACCTGGTATCCACTGTAGAGTTGTGTTGGTTTGGGAGTTTAGATCACATAGGAGTGAAAGGAGTGTCATACTTGAGCAGATTGTGGCTTTTGGGGAGCTTATAGGGCAGATTTGGCGTCTGTGAGGATGACGATGTTGGCTTTAGAATTTTGGTGATTCAAGAGAATGGTGGCTGCTGTTTCCAGTGCTAATGCTTCTGCTTTATAGTTGGAAGATAGAGATCCTGTGGGGATGGAATGGCTCTCTGTTGACCCATCTATCCACTCTATGTAGATACCTCCATCGACGTTTCTGACTGCATCCGTTTCTGATCCATCTGTGTAAACTCGATTCCGCCGGTTGCTTGGGAAGTTTCTGTCCAGGTAGTCGAGTGTCAGTGGCTTGAGTATGTGAGGAGGGACTTCAGATTTGGTGCCAAGCTCTTCTGTGTTCTCTCGAATTTGAGGGGGGGGGGGGAGATTGGTCAAAAGAGAGTGGACCTGACATGGGTCTGTTGGGGTTGGAGATTCTTCAAGAGAGATTTCTAGTTCAGAGCTGGGGTGCCTGGCCGTATGGAGGAAACTTGTTCTTTTTAAGCGTTTGCTCTGGCTTTTTGAAGATTTATCCTTCATTTGGTGGGTTGGCATTATTTTGACCTTTTCCTGATGAACAATCACTTTCAGATCGCGTCTGTCGTTCAGGGGTTCTAGCCCAGTTAGTGTCTCCGTGACATGAATGGGCGTAGACCTCATTGCTCCTGTGATGATCCATAGAATTTGATTCTGGATTCTCACTACTTTGTGGAAGAAGCTGCCCGATGCAGTTCCCCACACTGCGATACCGTGTTCCAGGACTGGGCGGACAATCCAACTAGTAAGCATAATTTTCTTGTTCTAGTTCCTTACGTAGTAGGCTTTGTTGTCTCACATCGCTTTATTTATGTGTGCACAGGAGGGCAACAAGCACCCCCGAACAGACAACAAACAAAAGAAAGAGTGTACTGCGGCTGTTACGAAGGGACCTCTGCTCAGCTGTCCGGTGCACTCTCCAACCTGACAACTGCTGTGCCGGCCATACAATGCTCGGGCGACGCCGACAAGCCGGTTGAGAAAACAGACTGTGCTGGTGAGTGGACTTTTTTTGTTTTTGTTTCCTATTTTAGTGAGAGTTTTACGGCATTTGCACACGATAAGGTTATGTTAGTGTCGAAGATTAGAGGTGTTATAATAGAGTAAAAAACACAAAAAGGCAGAGGAGAGATAAGATCGACATATTGTTATGTTTGATAGTAAAGAATGAGCAAACTACACCAGAGCACCCATCAAGCACCCACTGAGTAGACTTTGAATAGGATCACAATCATTAGGGTGTGATTATAATACAATAATATTATAGTTAAACACTGTTGATTGTGTATGTTCTCAAGTATGCGCGCACCCATCGACACAATTCAGATCATTTAGGTAGCGGGCTCCTGACCCCGTTTGTCAGCGCCAACCCGGGCTTAGAGGGCCGAATACAACATCCCAGCAGAAAGACCGAGATACTTGATTAACATTCTCCCTTGAACTTGCCCCCCCCCCCCCCCCCCCCCCCCCCTCCCTCCCTCTCCCTCCCCCCCCCCCCCCCCCTCTCTCTCTCTCTCTCTTTCTCTCTCTGTGTGATTATATGATTTTCGAGGATACCACCTAGCTCAACACCTCTGACGTCATCAGCCTTCTCCTTCAGCGCTCAGAGCAAAAGAACCCATCTTCTGGGGCTTAGCGTTGTGCATACTTGATCTTGCAGTGAAGCGATAGTTGCTATTATTTTCACCCTGCTAGAGGATTCGGCTTTTTCACGGGTGGGTAGTTCGAACGAAAGTACAAATAAAATATAATATTAATAGTGCTTGCTTGCCTTCATTCTCTTTAATTCGTAATTTAACGCACTATGGGCAACTGCGCGAATAAAATATTTTGAAAATAAAGAAAACCATCTTTGTCTGCTCCACCAGAAACCAAACTAGGTGAAGTGCTTCTTGGAAAGAAGATCAATTATTTCCCCATCACCATTACTGCTTCAAAAGTCAATCTTCCTTTTCATGCTATTGAAGTTCATTGTTCTGTTTAGGCATAATACAAGCCATCTTGAGGCAGGAACTCAAAGTCAGTCATCACTTTTCAGAACTGCCAGCTCTAAGAAAATACAGTATAGAACCTGCTCTAGTCTAACGCCACCTGTCTAAGACAATCACTCGTACAAACTCTTACTTCCCATAACCCCCTTGCGGATTTTTTTTCCTCTTGTTTTTTTTTTTTTGGGGGGGGTGTTTGCTTTTTTGTTTGTTTGTTTGTTTGTTGTTTGTTTTGTATGTTTGTTTGATTTAGATTTTATAATGACGCTTTCCAAAAACGCTTAACTGTCTAAGACAACCACTTTTCCCATCGATGATGGGTAACCGTATGTGGACAGATTCCACTGTACATTCTACAACCAGGAAGGTCAAGCATCATAAGGAAAACATCCTGGACTTGGAATCGAACCTTGATTGAACTGTCCTTGGGGATATCCCATTTGTCATCTCACCTCCTGTGACACAACGTCCGTCAGCCATTAACGCTTTACGTGTTGTGCCAGTTCATGATGATCCACAAGGCAGAGAATACACACGGCATGAGAGACCAGCTGTTTCGTTTGCATTTCCACAATAAAAACGCACAGAAGAAGTAAGGCAAACGCTTTTTTGTTGTTGTTGTTGTTGTTTTTGTTGTTGTTGTTGTTGTTGTTTTTTGTTGTTATTTTCACTCCTCTATTCGTAAGAGTTCAGAGTTTTTTGTTTTGTTTTGTTCACAGGCCAATGTTGGAATATGACAGAGAGAAGCAAAAGCGATGAAACTGAATTGAATGCCAAGGAATACAAACCAAAGTAAGAAGAACGCTCAGGTGGTTTCTGCCTCATACTATCCCAAAACATGGAGATAATTGGAAAGTTTGAAAAAGCAACTGGGTGTGTTTTAACACTTGGATAAGAAAAGAAAAGAAAAAAAAAAAGAGAAAAAACATTTCTAGATCACGAATCGCACTTTTTTAAACCGCGATTTCTACATCCTACAAATGAGTCTTAACACTTAAAGCCCCCCTCCCCCCCTGCCCCACCTACCTTCCTTATCTCTGTACCTCCACCCCCTCCCTTCCCTACATACAATTCAACCCCCACCGCCACCTTCTCCCAATTATGAGGTGCAACCGTTCTCAAGGCGAAAGAGGACGCGTGTGCTTTTACGCGTGACTAACAGTAAAAGCACTCACGACTTTGTTTTGTCAAAATGTGCTGCATGATTCCCCACCCCATCCTTTCTGTGCAGTGGTTCCTCTCCTCCATCTCCCCAGCCAGCCCAAGTTCTTCTCTCCGCTTACCACAGTAATCTGTTCTGGTTTAGTAAGGCGTTAACCGAGCCATAAAATACACAAAACATTACATGCCACTTGTGTTTGAGAAAAACTAATGAGGCTTGAACCCAGACCGCATGGTTTAATTGAAAGCGTCCTGGTCGTTGTCCTCATATACCTGGTCGTAAGCTCTCGCAGTCGGCACCCCCTCTGCGTGACGTCTGTGTTTTGACAGGGCACACGCACGACACTACGCTTGACTTGAGAGTGCACAACTTTGTGCGACAAAACTTTCTGAAGCTCGAGTTATAGCCCGAAAACTTACCCCAAAAAAGTTTAATTACGAGCGAGCGCGTCAAGGATGATCTCTGGCACGTTCCTCATCTCAACATAAAATTAAACAAATGGAACGAATCCTAAATTAACATGAAAGAAACGATGTAGCAACTGGGCTCATCGTAAAATTTGGGTGGAAAGCCTTTTCAGGTCATGAATCACATGTCACTTATTCCTGTGAAGAGGATTTATTACCGAATTACGAGCATCAATTCTGAGTGGGGTTCATAAAATGTTAAGGCTTATCGTGTGATTTTGAGGCTTTTCTTAATTAAAGATTAAATTGTGCCCATTCATTCAGCTGTTGGATCTCTCTCTCTTTCTCTCTCTCTCTCTCTCTCTCTCTCTCTCTCTCTCTCTCTCTCTCAGCAAAACCCCTTGGAAAACAACCACAGAATGCAGTATGGCACAACATACTTACATTTGGCAATGTGCGAACTGTATCCAATGCCGATGACTTAACATGAATGTGTTTTGAGTGTATTCTTAGGTCTTTGTTCTGCAAAGACTGAGAGGCTGTGCTTTTCCCAGCTGTACATTTCCGCCATAGTTTTTTAATCGCAGTAGACTTTTTATGTCTGCCGTGGTGATTTCCCCACAGCACATTTTTGACAAGTAACATATTCATGGGTTCTTTAGGTTACATTTGGTATATATTGTAATATTATTATGGTGTGTCTATTCAAGTATATAATCCACTAAGTGGAAAGCACTATCAAAGCAAACTTCCTTTTTATATAAATTGTCTTTATTTATGTGTCTTCTTTATTATCTATTTTCAAAGTTTATATTTTCTTTTCTTCTCGTAGATTATAGCCTGGACGCATCCAGATATCCACAGGAGGAACCACTCTGTCACATTCAGCACTAGTACCATACTTGGAACACACACAAGGACGTTTATTTCCAACTCTGCGCTTGCAAGGCTGCATGTTCCAGTCATCGCCGGTAACCCTGACCCTGCCAGTACTGTCTCATGCAAAGTCTTTTTGATTGAACCTAGGAACAAGACGTAACGTGTTGAAGTACGTGCTGGTAGTAGGAGGGTGTGTCTAAAAAACCGTAGCAATGGACCGATAAAATCCAAAATGCAACCTGTAGTAATGAGTGTTGCAGTGTTTGATAAAGGTAAAGAAATAAAAGTTTGAACCAAAATATTGTGTCAATATTTCAGTGGAATTATTTAAGAGATTGTCCTTGGAACTTTAGTCTCTTTCCTTTTCCAGGTTTATCGGTGCTAAGAACAGAATTTTGGGACACATAAATAGACATAAGGGTCTTGAACACCAAGCTCTCACTGGCAAAATTGAGGGCAAGCGAGGCAGGGGAAGGCCCAAAACATACTTGGGGAACCAAAACAAATGGGTAACAGGGAAAGATTAAGGAAACGTAGCTTTTTTTTAGAGCACCGGAGCTAAGGAATGAATGGAGAACCATGATCGCCGATGTCTGTCGCAGATCTGGCACTGGATGATGATGATGACCTGAATTATATTCACTGACTTGTTTATGAGGAATCCGAAAACGGCTGTGTTGTAGCCATATCACTACTCCGAAAACACAAAGCGATGTCTGCTGAGTACCCAGTTTTGATAAATCTGAGGTTAATATTTTTTTAGTTTCACAGCAAAAATTTTCGAATGCAATTCTTTGAATATTTTGATAGCGATTCCAATTAACCGCATTATTTTTATAGAGCAGATAGCACTTTTGGTTTCTGACCTCATGGTCATATTAACTCATAACGGCCAAAAATGGCGGATAGAACTTTGCAATTCTAAGGTAGTGCTCTATGCACATAGTATCGGCCATGACTTTTGACTTTTGTATTAATTTTAGACCTTTCTAGTTGTACGGTCAAAGACAAAGGTTAGAGCAGAACATAAGCTACCTTCCAAGATTTATTAAAACTTTTGGCTAAGTGCTACATAATATGACGAGTTGAATCTGAGAAAAGGGTTACTGCTCGAAAAGAGATTCGAACTTTGATCCCCCATTTGTAAGTGTCACCGGGTCTGTTGAAATTCACCTGCAACTAATTACCCGCCAAAGTTGCGGGGGGATAATTAAACATCTCATAGGTGGCTCTCGTGGCGTAGAGGTTAAGGTGTTCGTCTCATATTCAAAAGTCCCTGGTTCGAATCAGGGCAGTGACCAAAAAACATTTTCCTCTCTAAAAATTGTCTCCTTTCACCTCCTTTCCTGCTCTCTAGCAATGTTCTGTCGTCTGCTTTCGTCTCCACTTTCTGCCTCCACCCCCTCACATCCTTTGCCACCTCCTCTGGGCTTCTGACTTTTTCTGCAGCCTTTCTACTGCTACTCCTTGGCTCCTTCTTATTGCTGTCTTTCAGCCATACTCCTGATCTTATGGTAGGAAAGATCTACACATAGCTTTCTCGGACAAGGGCAAAAAATCTCGGAAGTCCCGTGTGCAGGTTGCGCATGTTAAAGATCCTTTGGTGGTCTAAAATCGATAAGAGTAGGCTTCGGCTGCCATCCGGGCAAAATTCACAATTTGCTACAGCCTGAAAAAAATTTTCTAACTTATGTTTTTAGTAGGCCTATAATAACTTGATCAGATCGGACTTCTTCTACTGAGCCTGCTTTATTACTTCTTTTTTGTAACAATTGAAAAAAGTGGCGTCGGTAGTGCAGTGGTCAGGCTATAGGACGCAGTGGATAAAGCATCAACATAATTAAATAATCATTGTTTCTATCCATAATTTGAGAGCATCATCGCAGCACAAAACAATAACCAGCGCATGAACCGTGTGCATAACACACAGTTGTGTGGTTTTATTGCCACTTTAAAAATAACCGCTTCCCCTCTTTCTAGCCCCTCTTATATGAGCAGTCACAAGCAATGATTATGAAAGCCAACAATCATACTGGTTGGGTCTGACTCAAAAAGGTGAGGGAGACGAAGCCAAAATAAGCTTATGCCCGTTGTGAGTGAGTGTGTGTGTGTGTGTGTGTGGGTGTGTGTGTGTGTTTCGTTGTTTTTCCTTGACTTTTTACCGACCACAGTAGTCAAGTCATGGCATGATTACGGTATTAGCTCCTGGCCGCCAAAGGTGTTTTCAGTATTTTTTCATTTTAGTTCCCATCGACAAAATTTAGACAATTTATTAGGAAGCGGGTTTTGACCATGTTTGTCAGGGCCAACCCGAGCTAAGAGGGATACAACGTCCCAGCAGAAAGACCTCCATACTCGATAAAAATCCTCCCCAAAATTGAACCCCGATCTTGTTCGTTCGTCGGCGACTAACCGCTATACACCACAGACGCCAGTTTGGAATTGGTGGTACAGGTAAAAAACGAAGAAACAGTGAGGAATGCTAGTCTAAATAAAAAGAGAAAGATTAAAATCGTGTTGCGAAATATGAACAGAGGACAAGCGGCAAAATGGAGTTGTCAGAGAAATTATCATACTAAGCCATTTTCTTAATTTAGTATAGGATTACAAGTCTGCCGAACATACTTTTTAAGATTAATAATAAAAAGAATAAGTATTTTTTAATTTTTACGCCCACATTGAAACAATTTATATAACACTTAGTGGGTGGGCTTCGGCCCTGCATGCCTGCATTTATGGCCAACTTGAACGGAGTGGGACTCAACATCCCAACAGAATGACTAAGATATGCCCAGATCTGCTCGATTCAAGTTCTCCTAACCGCTTCACCACAGATGCCGGTGAGGTACTAGATCAAGCAGCCAAATTTGAAACCTTTGCGTTCATTTTAAAAAAAGTTGAAATTTGCTTTTAAAAATTCTTGAGACCACGTATTATTTGTGCATACCGCAATGAGTTTTAAATACGATTTGCATTACGTAGAATAATACATATTTGGGGGCTCTCGTGGCCTAGAGGTTAAAGTGTTCGCCTCTCATTCAAAGGTCCAGGGTTCATTCCGGGTAGCGACTGAAATATTTTCTTCTCTAAAATTGTCTCCTTTCACCTCCTTTCCTGCTCTCTAGCAATGTTCTGTCGTATGCTTCCGTATCCACTTTCTACCCCCACCCTTCACCTCTTTTGCTTCTTCTGGACTCTTAGCTCTTTCTACAGCCCTTCTTCTGCTACTCCTTTGCTCTTTCTTACTGCTGTCTTTCAGCCGCACCCCCTGATCTTCTGGCATGTGGGCACATCTCTGGTCCTTTGTCTCGCTTTGATTATCCAGTCGAACAAAAGTCAGTCTTCGCCTTTGACCTGAGCCGTAATCGTGAGATTGCGGGTTCAGGAATTCGAGGCTCAGCTTGGTCCGACGTCGTGTCCTTGGGAAAGGCACTTTACTCGAATGTTCTCATTTTGGTAAGTCCTATTGGATGGACGTTAAGGAGGGGGGGAAGGGCTACACCTGAAGGCTATCTCGCTTATTAGCAGGTCAAATTTGACCAAACTTCACACATATGCCAAGCATAGTAAGGAGTCTTAAAATCCGCAATCAAATTTGAGAAAATGTTTCGTTTTCAATGGCTATGGCGGCTATTTTGGATTTTATTGACATGTCTTACGTAACGAATACCGTTATTTCCCATGGAAATAGATTGTTTGGTTGTTGTTGGTTTTTTTGCATGCATGACAACAAACATTAGATCTAGAAAAAAAAAATTGAATTTTTCCTAAACGAATTAGAAGATTTTTTATTTAAAAATCCGTTAAAATCCACACTCCAGACACCACACCACTAACAAAAATATATTCTATTTACAAAAATTCAACGAACATATTTCTAGCATAACATCTTCTCTTCATTCTGTGAAAATGTCATGAAGATTGGATAAAAAATAGTGGAGTTATTCAAAAATATATAGAAAAACCGCGTTTTGAGATAATGGGCCATAAAGTAAAATAAAAGATTGACTTTAAGAGGAAATGGTGGTGACACAGACACGCATGCCCGGTATAGAAAGAAATAAGGCTTTAGGGGGTTCTAATGCTATGAAACAGTTGTAGGAAAGGATGAAGAAGCTAAATATACCTATAACTCAAAATCCATAATTTGCAACCGAATCGGGATTTTTGGGGTGACGGATTGTATTGAGGAGGAGGGTAAAGTACAATAACTTTGAAACATGATTTATTTGAAAATGAAATAGTATTTTTTGGCTCCCCTTAGAAAATGCTTCCTATAGTATAATTATTTTTTCATATTATAGTTTCATGACGTCGGACTCTTTTAATTCATTAAATGGGAAATACTTTGTGGTCAAAGTGAAGAAGAGGACAAAAAAGAAGGAAGAAAATAAGGAGATACGAAAAAGCAAAGTACATTGTATCACAACTGTACCACTCAGCTTTCCTATGTAGTCTATCATTCTTTTTTTTTTACATCCTCCTCTCCCATCCCCATTTCTCTAAGCTTCCCCAAAACCACGGAATCAAAACAAAACCAACCATAAACGAGAGGAATAACTCCCCCCCCCCCCCTGCCACTGCCAAAAAAAGGAAAAATGTAAATAACAAATAAATAAATAATGCATAAATACATAAATAAATAAATAAATAAATAAATAAATAAATAAATAAATATTTTTTAACGCTTATTGTTGTGGGAAATGGAGACACCTGTCTCACTTCAGTCATTACTGGAAGGGAAAAGAATACATGAGAGAATTTTTTAGATTATATAAAGAAAACAAGTTCCATTAATAAACTGCAGGTGGTGAAGAAGTATTTAAACGGGCATAAACAAGGCCTACAAGGGTTCCGAAAATGTATTATTTAAGGACAAAGTGGAGTCGGTAATCGTTAGGTTCGGCTCTCGGACACGAGATCGTAAGGTCGTGAGTTCGAATCCCTTCCAGGGTCCGGAGAGAAAGCACTCATGCATGCATAGGTGAATGGCTGGTATTAGATCTAATATAATTAGTTCACAGTCATGTCGGCTACATGTGGTTGATTCGTTTCACTTGCAGTTTTCGATTTAAAATTTTAATTTTAAAATTATTTTTTTTAAAGATAGAAACCGTGTAAATACTACATATCTTTGATCTAGATCTAGTTCAAAACCTAGCAAATGACGAAACAGTCAGCGGGATGACAAATGCAATACTGGATGGTTTCCGTTTCTTCTTTATTCGGCATTTTAACTTTTTTTTTTTGGTACATCCATTTTTCACCCTTTCAATGCATTGATATCTAGATCTAGATCTACTCTTTCTATTAATTCACCGGTAAAAGTGACAGCTGAGTTGATACTTTTGTATTTTAACGTGCTCCCCTTCCTCATATATCTGGCGGTTATGGCGTGTGTAGAGCCGAGATGTGGAACCAAACTTGATAGTTTTGTCTGAAAACAGGTCTAGTGGGCAAAGTTAAAGCACTTAATTCCGCCTTAGACTCCGACAAGTAAAAAACAACAACCCTGAAGGGAAATTCGCGTATAATAGGCCCCTATTTAATATATCAATATATTATATTATTACACACACACACACACACACACACACACACACACACACACACACACACACACACATGACACACACACACACACACATACACACGCATACACACACACACACACACATATATATAGGCCCCATATAATATTTATATATATATATATATATATATATATATATATATATATATATATATATATATGTGGCATGACGTGATGGAATTAGGCTCTCGTCAATTTTTGGGCATGTAGAGTTATTGGTATCATCTTAAAGCTTTTTTACTTGTCTTTATTTGGATGAAAAAAATATCAATTTATCTTGAATACAAGTCGAGATATTTGCATATGAAGGAGGTTGGAGTCACCTGGTTTCAGAGGTAAAATTAATGAGAAAAAGGCAGTCAAAAGTTAGTTATTTCCTTAGTATAAGAGTCCGTGAAAACTGAAAATTAACATTTTTTGTGTGCCTTCAATCCACGTTTTTCAGTCAGATCCACACAGAAATGAGTTCTATTAATGGGCATGAAAGGTGTTGAGCCAAAAACGAGAAATTCGATAAAATTTCTCAAATCTGCGGAAAAATGCTAGTTTCTTCACTTTGATTATTTTGACGAGAGCCTGATTCCACCACGCTGCCTCTTTCTCTCTCTCTCTCTCTCTCTCTCTCTCTCTCTCTCTCTCTCTCTCTCTCTCTCTCTCTCTCTCTCATACACACACACACACACACACACACACACACACACACACACACACACACACACACAGAGATATATATACATATACATAATATATATATAATATACACATATATAGGCCAATTTGGCCGACATGTTTTAGTTTCCAAAGGTAGTGAGAATAAAAATTAAATACATTGTAGAAGCAACACTAGAAATGATCTAGGTTTCCTTGGACTGCATTTTTTGTTGTTGAAAATTTCATGAACAGAGAGAAGTAATCAATCGAGGAAGCAAGCCTCACAAAAAGAAAACCCTCTGAGGTCGCTAATTTATGAGACAATAATTAGGAAGTGTATGCAATTTTGGGGACACTTGACTCGACAGAAATTAATCTTTGAACATCTTAAATGCTCTTGGAAAAATGGAAGGCAAACAATTAAGGGCGGCCGGCCGGTCCAGAGAAAATTATTTGGAAAATTGAACAGAAGGAAGAAGGGAAACACCTGAAAAATATATATGGTTTTTGAGAGCACGCGAGGGGAGAAATAAAAGGAGAACCATGATCACTGATTTCTATTTCAGATCGGGAACTGTATCATACTTTATGATGATTATGAAAAGCCTTCAAATGAAAGGCTGGGGCTACATGAAATGAACACCGGAATGTTCTCTAAAACCGAATGAATTGAATGAATCAGGTACCAAGCCAAGTGCTGATTGAAAATATGGTTACTGAACCGTCTTTGATTGATCAATTACAGTACTGTGTTAGGCTAAAGGATCTTAATTTTAAGTCATAATTTATAAATAGCCGCCTTGAAAGACTAATTCTTCGAACTGGATTAAGACGTTTTAGTTATTTTTCGTTTCATTTTTATTTCGCCTTATTCTAATTTTTTTCCTCTTCAGTCTGGCTGCTAAATTTTCGAATACATGGTGCTTATTATCTATGCAGAAAATTGTATGCGTATAAATGACCTTTGAAAGCTTATATTTTGTTTTCAGAGATTTAATCAAGTAAATAATGAATATACAGTCTAAATTGCTAAGTCTCAGAGTGACGAGATTACACGCACACATCGCCATGTTTATTTTTACCCCGTTTCCGGATGTAACACATTGACTGCTTTCCTGTAGCAACAGTAGTGTAACCGTCTACTCCACAATCTGTGGAGAAAAGTTTGAAAGCCGTTGTCATAGACTCGGCCTATTTTACCCTTTTAAGTTTATATTCTTGAAAGAATGATGGCGGATTTGCACTTGCTTCCATGTGCACTTATTCTGGTGAGAAATAATATGTTATTTTTCTTTCCGGACTAACGAGACGGTTAACAGTGTCTCATCACACACAGCACTCCCACTGCAGTGCAGCTTCTGTGCAAAGGATGAATTAAGTTTGGAGTGATCGTGCTCATTAGCCTACAGCTTTAAAATCTGTCTTTCCAATAGCTGCTAAATTTTGTGTTTGTAGTGAGAAATAGAATCTAGATCTATGTTTTGTGATAAAAAAGAAGAGTAAGGGGGCAGACAAGAGATGTTTTGAGTTTTGGCAGATCTGGATGATTTTATGGAGTTGAAGGAAGAAAGCCAAAGAAAGCTAATGAGCGCTAGAGTAGGCCCGCATCACCGCGCTACTGTTTTGGTGCGCAACCCCCGGTCTCCTGCTTTGTTTTGGATAAGAACAGCGAAAACGAGGTCATTTTCTGTGAGCATGCGCAGAATGCAGCTTATTTCACTTTCGTTTTGGAGGTTCCTGTCAACACACGTGATTCTACGGTGTCGGAAAGTTTTGCCCCTTCATATTAATGGTTTTTGTAACCGGTATCGATCAATTTACTAAGCGCTTGAGTAGTCGATTATTTAGCACATCTAGCTAATCTAGCTCTAATGTATCGTAGAATGTATACTAGAATCGATAAATACTATCGCAGGCTGCTTCTTAATGCCCAGGAAAGTGCTAGATAGGGTTGCGCACTGAAGCGGACCAAATTTGGGCAGTCCGTTTCGTGCGCAATATCGGCTTTTTTGCTATTTGGCATTGATAGTGTGGCTTCTAGGCCCTTTGTTTGTTTTACTTATTAAGTTATTTCTCTATGACCTGCATTGTGCACTGAAACAGACTGTTTTCCTTCCATTTGGATGCATTATATTGCCATTGGAAGATGATAAGTTAATGTATTCATGTCAAAATTAATTAATATGGAAATATAATCTCCAAAATGTTCAATTTCTTCTTTTCATGTCTTTTTCTTCTTCTTTTTTGCCCTTTTCCTTAAAGAATACTAGTCTAGGTATAGTCTAATTCTTGTTTTCTTCTTTCACTTCCTTGTGTCCACAGCACCTTTCTTTTTCAATTTCTTCTTTTCACGTCTTTTTCTTCTTCTTTTTTGTCCTTTTCCTTCTAAAATACTAGATTCTAGGTATAGTCTTATTCTTGTTTTCTTTTTTCCCCTTCTTGTGTCCACAGCACCTTTCTTTTTATCCATTAAATTATCAAAACACATACACAAGGTGTAAGGAAATCTCCTGTCAGGGGGCGCACAGCTCCCAAAAAGAACACGCCTAATTGACCTTGGCCTTCCATTATGGTCAGTACAGGAACTTCTTGCAAGGAAAAGAAGACAAAGCAAGGATAGCGAAAGATGAAAAGTGTCAGAAAAGAGCTAGATCTAGATCTAGAGCTGTAAACATGGTACTATTGCGCACCCAACAAGACGATATGTTGCACCAAACCAGAAACCTTGCGCACCAAACCAGACACACGTTACCAAACAAACACCACCACAACATATAGAAATTTTAAACTGCTGTTACAGTAATGCGCTACACCGTATAGAGAGGAAGTTTTTCTAACTTCTCTGGTGAAAAAATCATGAAGATCGACCTGTAACTTCCAGAGATATCCACAAAAGATCGCTTACTGTATATCGCACCACAGGATGTACTCTATTTCAGTAACAGTTGTTCCCACCCCCTCCCCCCCCCCCCAATTATTAGGGAGTGCCTAGAGTAAAATTACCAGTTCGGTCAAAATTAGGACGAAAATAGGCTCGTCGACTTTAAAGCTTAATATCTCCTATCTACCTTGCCCTAGAGGGGAGGACTTCCGTAACGAGCGACCACTATGAGACAGAGCAGAATTGAGGGCTTGGGGTAGGGGTAAGGGTAGGGTTAGGTGTAGGGTTAGGGGTAAGGTTAGGTCTAGGCCTCTTCTTTATTGTGTTTGATGGGGTGGTCGCTCATTACGGAAGTCCTTCCCCCTAGAGTCTAGAGATTTTACCGAAACTTGGATGACCCCAGGAATAGGAAGGACTTCTGTAACGAGCGACCACTATGAGACAGAGCAGAATTTAGGGGTAGGGGTAGATTTAGGGCTAGGGGTAGATCTAGGGTTTGGGTAGGGTTAGGCCTCTTCTTTATTCAAGTGTGTTTGATGGGGTGGTCGCTCGTTACGGAAGTCCTTCCCAGGAATGTACTGTTTCAGCTTGTTCTGACTCTGCTACACTGGTATCTGACTGTATTACACACTGGTATTGTCTGTCTCTACTACACTGGTGTCTGACTGATGCTGTATCTGACTCTACTATATTATATACAGTCAAACCTGCCCTGACGGCCACCTCTATAGACGGCCACCTGTACAAACGGCCACTCTTCATTTCCCCCCTTGCGTTTTTTCTATATAATTTACCTGTATAAAATGGGCACCTGTCCAACGCGGCTGCGGCCACCATATTTTAACTCACTTGCGACTGGGCCCTTTCTGGCCTTTCACCAGTCACAAGCGTTGAAGACTGGCGTTTTTGGGGGTATTTCAATAAATCACCACAACTCTCAGAATTACCCTATTGTAATCATTTTTTGACACAGTAAAGTAACATTCAAGCTTAATCTAATACAAAAAACTAAAGTTGTCTAAGTCTAAAACTTTAATTTGTATGATTTTTAAAAAATTGGTATGAATTTGATTTTCCGAAAAATTTCCAGAGACGTGACAAGTAGAATGAAATTCACTGCAACAACAAAAATAAGAGTTCAAAGTGTTCTGGTTTGATTTGTCGAGTGTTTGGTAAAAATATAAAAGCTGGTCTGTGCATTGATTCAGACCCATACACTGAATTACATGAGACAGATGTATGGCACGACGTTGTGATTTCGTTGCGCTAAAAACAACACCGGTACTAGTGCTAGATCTAGCCCTAGAACTATGACTCGGGCCGTGTTCAGGTACATATCCAGGATCCTAACTATTAGACACATCATTTTCTGAGACACTAGAACTAGTAAAACGCACAGAAGTATAGAAAACGGCGAAATTATGTGATTCTTGTTCATGCGACTTCTTCGACCGTTACTACGACGCGACTGTCGGATTACTATCAGCTGTATAGAAAAAAACAAAGCGCGAGTTCCGGTCTGTTCAACCCCAGTTGGGGTCACTGTCCTTCACCTTCAATAACTTAAAAACTACCGGCCCCAGAGATAGGAAATGAAGTCTAAGTAGCTCAGGCTTGGCCAAACAAGGGTACGAGGCGGGTCTCGCAATCCGTGAGTGATTTGTAGAGTGAAAAAAAAATTCCAAAGTTGGTCACGCAGGGCTTGTGAGACCCGTCGCGAGCGTCGCGGCGGGGGTCACGCAACTGTTGTGTGACCCGTCTGAAGTGAGTTAACACACAACCCCTATCACACTGAGCAATAACACCTGTCTTAGACGGCCACCTTTGTGCCTTAGTGACTCCATTACGTTTTGTCATAAAAATTTTGCACTGGCCGTCATAATCCAATCACTTGTTGTTGTTAGTTAGTCCCTCCAAACGATCATGTTGCGTAGGCCCCTCCCACTGTTGACCAATAGGTACCCATTTTCATCTGTTGGTGAGGTAAGCATGTGAACCCTCATATCCCATAAGCCCCGCCCAGAACTCATACACAAGTCGTAAGTGCGATCAGTGGTGTTTACTCAGTCTGTAACAAAGTAACAAAGGACGTCAACATGAACTTGCGACAGAAGCGTCCCTTGTTCTCCGAGTGGTGGCGACCCATGTATTTGTTTTAACATGGCACTCGGTCTTCATCGTCTGATACATTTAGTTTTATTATCACCCTTGCACAAAATCAGCAACAAAATAAAAATAACAAACAAAATACAAACCAACAACAACAAAAACAACAACAAAAACAACAACAATGCGGCCACTTTCGATTGGGACCTCAGATGGGAATGGTTTGTTTTCTTCATCTTGATCAGTCCTCCCCAAGACGGCCACCTGTCTTATACGGCCACTTTTCTCCTTGACAATGGGTGGCCGTCTTACACAGGTTTGACTGTATTTAAATTATGCTCAAAGTCTTGATTCTCATTAGCATATTATCTTATATGTGCCCGAAGGATGAGAAACTACGGATTTTATGTTACAATCCCCCCCCCCCCCCCCCCCTTTGGGCAAGGGCAAAAACGATGAGACTGAACTGCAAATTTTCATTCATTCTTTATAGAGAAGTAAGGGAGGCTGCTTTAGGTTTGTGTGCCGCTCTTTTGGGGTTAGATTTAAAAACAAAGTTGTAAACGACTTTTTTGTACTCCAGTGCCCGAAAACTAAAAAAAAAACCTGCTGCCCGACCCGGTGCAATTACTCTATTTGCAACGCCGCGTTGCTGTTAGTGCCAGTACTAATTAAAACGCAGCGTTGCGATTAGCGCCAATGCTAAATAAAACGCGGCACTAGATCTAGTCGAGTTGTGATGTCCCGGTTCAGGGGGCGGCCATTTTGGCAACAATATTTAGGGAATTTCCAGATTGGGCGCATTTTTGGCAGTTCCTGCCCTGCTTATTTTAGAGCTTTGATCTAGATCTATTTTTGGCTATGTTTGTTGATCCTCAGCAAGCGAGAGATATCAAACCTAGATCTAGATCTATCTCTGCGAAACATCAAATTATGATAAAATTCAGGGGGTCAGGCCCCCCTGGACCCCACTCCCCCTCTATGTTTTTAAATTATCTTAAACCCCCCTAGCCTACTGTTGGGGCCAAAACCGTGGAAAAAGCATCCAGTTTGGAGATTCCCTGTCTGATTTTGCCTGGCTGCCCCCCTGGGCCGGGACATCACAACTTGACTAGTCCCTAAAACGCTGCGTTGTGATTAGCGCCAATGCTATAAAACGCTGTGTGTTAAATATCGCAAGAAGCTTAATCTACCTCTTTTATTGTTGGAAGTTCTGATCGCTGAATGGATATAATATAGCACGTCTACGTTTGAAGTCTAACCATTATTTTATGATCGTGGGAACGATTCCCGGTCCTGGAAGTTTTTTTGGGGGTTTTTTCTTCTTTCGCGACGGACCAACAATTTTTTACCTTGATATTATGATTTGTGCTTTGTAGTTTTTTAATGTAGTGATGAAGCATGCACATTCTGTTTTTTCCCCCAAGAGGAGCTTTTGCCTACAACTATAGGCGGGGGGGACTATCACTCAGTAGGTAGTCAAAACCCGCTTTCTTTGACGAGAAAGACAAAATCATTTATCAGTTGGAAGTCCAGTTAGACATTAAGAAGAGAAAAGTTAAAACCCTTCCAAAGGGAACAAAAGTCACTCATTCAAAGTAACTGGTCTAAAGGAAAAGCTTTTCCAACAGCTATACTTTACATGATGTTCAAATAAAATCAGGACAAAACAATACATCTGACAGTAAGACAAGCTGCAATCCTTCTACAGTATTGGAGTGTGAGTCTGAATAGCCACGGGAGGCTATTCGAATATTTTATATGATCTGATGTATGCTGGGGCTGCGTCACCCTGAAAACAGACTAAGCGACTTTTTTGGCAATCTTCAAGTTTGGAATGTTTCAAACTGTATTACTTTATTCAAACTTGTTCGATTTGGATATAAAAGGTAAGAGTGGACCCTCAGTTTTCCCTAATAACTATTATCGTTAGTTGTTTTTTTTTTAGGAGGGGGGGGGGGGGGGGTCGTAGAACAAGAAATTCCGTAAAATTGCCTTGGCTTTGATCATGAAGTGGAGGAGGGTATGTGTATGCACAAAGTCTCCCTTCCTTTGCTGTGTCCTTATATTCCTTTGCATCCATTTTACTCAACTCGAAAGGGACAAAAACTGGCCTAAATTTTGATATGTGATGTTACATGGTTGAATTTTGTGAATGAGTCGTAGAAATTTACGTCAATGACAATGCTAGAAATTCCGAAGAGCGGCTTTTGCCTTGGCTTTGCACATGAAGTGGAACAGGGTACAAATGCACAAAACTTGCCATCCCTTACTGTTTTCTTACACACTCATGTGTGCTTCCCAGATCGAGGTAGATTACAGAACAAGCTGACCTATGCAGTGTGTTCGGGTTTGTTTCTATGAATGAGTCGTAGAAACTTTCTACAAGTAGGCCCTGACAGCAGATGTTTTTATGCCATCTCTGTTATTATGTCAGAAGATTTGTATAAAAAAATGTCTTCAAAAATACATTTTTAGCTTAGAATAAACCCAAAGCCTTCCAGTAGATGAATGGCTCAAGAATAAGTTTTCAATGGAACTCAATTTTTTTAAAACGGAAATGGATTTTTTACCTTTTTTTTTTGCCCTCTATCTCAGTTCAAACAAATGTGTCTTATGGTACCTTTCATCAGGTACGCACACATTTGACCTACCAAGCAGTTTTCCTGAACTAGAATTATGCTGACTATGCTGTAAAATGCGTGGCAATTTCTCCTTGATCACCTCAGTATTGTTGACACTTTGCACTTCCCCCTCCCCAATCAGTCCTCCTCTTGAAATAGATTTCTACTCATTGTTAGTACATACATCTCCATTAAATGCTACCTGAATTGAAAGCTAAATTTGAATTTTCTTCCATAAAAATTCATCTTTTATAACTTAAATCAGTGCAGTTGAGTACATGAGCATAATTTTGCTTTTAATGTCTGTACAAAGTACAAAGTTCTTGTGTGAACCTGTTCTGTATGAATAAAGTAGAGCAAAAGTGTGGATATTTATATTATAGCACCGTGGATAGTTCCTCTCCCCTCTGTTTTCACAGCTGTTGCCCTTGCGCTATGAATATTTATTGATTCTCTGATCAAGCCAGCTGTTCGTTCTCAGGGAGCCAATGAGCTCAATGAAGTAGAGGAAATTACTTTCTCTTGGTGTAGATCCCCGTACTGGGCTTACATAATTAGAATGGGCTCTCGGATGTTGATTGATTGTAATGGGGGAAGTACGAAATAGTGAATGCATATTCAAGGGGAAGATCTGAGTTATATTACTATTGTTGATTGTTGTTCTGCTATTTTATCGTTAGTTATTATCAAGTTAATAATCATCGTATCATATCTATCTGGCTGTTATTGTAGAAAATAGGATCAATAAACTAGGGTCTTCTCAAAGATGGTGTAGTTAAGAATGATGGAGGGGTTCTGGATAGATAAGAAATATTATTACTGTATTGTGGTAATTTGGCCCATGTACAGTTCCACTTGACACCTTGGGATATTTATAGAGGACAGGTAAAGACAGGAATTCGGAGTTGAGGGTCGAATAGCTATTCACCTTGCCATTATGTTTATTGTAAAGTAGAAGGCTTTGATTTGGAATATGGGTTCAATTTCAAATCATCTCTTTTGATGCCTGTTTTTATAACTTTTTACTCAAGTGTTAACTGTTAACCTCTCTCTTTGATGGGTTTTAACCATTTTTGTGCTCCCCTAACCCCAGTCCCAGCCAATACAGCAGTATTTTAAAAAAAAAGAGGCATGCATTCTAAAAAGTGATGTAGTGTCTTTGTAACGAGGTTTAGATAACATAAAACAATGTTTAAAGGTAAATGAACAAATATTATAAAAATTAAAGTTTAATTAGTTTAGCTAATTTAGAAAAATGTGCTAATTTGGTACCCCCAAAACTGAGAATATATGCTCTTGGGACGGTGGGAGATACAAGTGCTGTGAAAAAAAATATATATGTATGGGACTCGAAGGGTTAAAAGGGAGGGGGATTTGTTTTGTAGTTGAAGTATTCTTTTTGTTACTGGAAAACCTCGTTTCAACGTACACATTAAATAGCTAAAGGCTTTAAAGCTTAGCTTAATGTTTTCTGTCTTTGCAAAATGCGCCCATGAGAAAGAGTTTTTCAGATGTTTATGATTATTACTGTCGTTAGAGAGAGAGAGAGAGAGAGAGAGAGAGAGAGAGAGGGAGGGAGGGAGGGAGGGAGAGTCAGTTATACAGCTTGTGTTCGCTCATATTTAACCTCTTGTTTAATTGTTTAATAAATGTATGAGTAAAGAAAACTCTCGTTTAATTGAAGTAAGTTTTAAAAAAGAAATGATTTCCCCTTCGAGTTGAGGGTTGGACTATCGTTGGGTCAATTATTAATTATTCAATTTTACTGGTCCCAGTAAATGGGGGGGGCTATGTTATTCGCTTTCATCAAAGCCAGAAAAAATTCCTTTATGTCCTTGAAAAGTAAAGGTATTTTATAATGGGGAAAAAAAAGGAAAGAATAAATGTACTGTTATCAAACGTGTTTAGATCATTCAGGAGTAACCTTGTTGATGGGTTGCAAATTCTGGAAATTGGAAACTCACCAAAATTCCAACAGGTGCCCTGATCTTACTGATCATGACTCCACTTGACTGAGAAAGCTTCTGTTTGTATTAGAGTCGATTTTATGCAGTTCTAGCACCGTTAATCTCTTCCCCCCCCCAAAAAAAAGACTTTAGTGTTGGGTATCCAGATTGCTGCTGATGGCTTTGTTACTGTTTTCAGTAGATGTGCTGTATTTTATTGTCAGCAGATACTTGTATTTCCAAATTGTTGTTCTTATTAGGTTCTTTTAAATTTTCTTGCAAAGCCTTTATATATACTGTTTTTTTCTTTGTACTTTTTAGGTGACGCTTGCAACCAGACAGTTTGTTACAGGAGAAGTTGTGGCTCTAAATGACAATAATATAAACAGTGTGTTAAGTAAGTCTGTGTGGGGTTGTTTTGTTTTTTGTTTTCTTTTGTTACTGGTCTAAAATGTATGCAAAGATTATACAAAAACATATATTCGAGAGGAGGGATTTATTATGTATTTCTTAAATATATTCACGATTTTCTTTCTCAGGTGATATGATTTAGGCAGTGTAGTCTCATATGGAGACTCTGCTTGTTGTATAAAATGACCTGAAGCTTTTGTTGAAGGTTGTTTAAAAAAAAAATTACATTGATTACAAGAAGATGATGAGATGAGAATAACTGAGTGTCCACAGAAATATATTTTAGATGTATTACTATATGCTTTAATGACTTTTTTTGGTATTGTTTAGGTATTTTAACATGAAAAAAAACACTGCACTTTGTGACCAGGAGCTAAGTGTTCCGAACAAAACAGACATTTGCAGTAACAACAAACTAGAAAGTTTCTGTCTGTGCTCGCAAATTCCAAACACGTGCTGAAATTGTTTGTTTCTGTTTATTGAGTTATATATATATATACGTATATATCTGGATGGAATTCTTTCTACTTCAAATGAATATCGATGGGTCAGCCATTCTTGTTGTTTGTCTCCGCAACCTTTGACAACATTATTAATACTATGCTAATATATATACGTAAACACTTTATGATTTTTCAATGTTGCCATAATCTGATAAAAGCATGAATTGTCTGTTTGAATCTGAATTAAATAAATGTCATATTTTCTGCTTTCAGGTGGTAATGATATAGCCATTGTCAACTTCTATGCAGATTGGTAAGTAATGCTCCTATCTTTGAGTCCTCATGTATAAGATCCAGTACTGTGATGAAACTGAAGAGAAAAAGAACATTTTATTGCTTCTGAAATTCTTTGTAGCAAATAAAAAATTTTACTACGTGCTGCTCAAATAATTGAAAATTTTGAATTCCCACACTACGAAGACTTGGGAGATATAAATATAAACGCTAGTAGCAAGGAAGTGTCACTGTGCTGTGTGTTACATGTGCATGAGAGAGTGAGGTGATGAGATTTTAGTGGGTGGTTGGTGGGTGCTCTTTTGTGGTTTGCTCCTTCTTTCCTATCGAACATCTATTGTCCTGATCTCTCCTCCTTCTTTTTTGTGTTTGTTACTCTCTTGTAACACCTTTAATCTTCGGCACTTATATGACCTTATTGTATTGCAAGTGCCGTAACTCACTTACTAAAACAAAAATACGATTTTATTCCTCTGTATTATTGTGCTTGTGGTTATGTTTAGGGCTCTCCCTTTGTGTGAGGTAGCCTACTTTACAAGTCAAAAAAAGTGTCTTAGTTTTGTCTCCAACATTTTCATACACAGGTGCAGATTCAGTCAGATACTGGCTCCTACTTTCGAAGAGGCGGGCAACAAAATCAAAGATGAATTTCCTGTGAGTAATTGATGCTGACTGACCTCTCTTCTTTTGCCTTTTTCTTTGTAATGTTGTCTTGATCTTCATGTGTCTCTTGTTTACAGCCTTGTTATTTCTAGTTCTTTCCTCCCGGTTTGCTGTCGGTCTTCCCGCTGTTATTGTGCTTTCTGTTGTGAAGTCTCTGTGATGTACACCTGCTTTCTTCATTGTCTTGATCCTCTTGTCAGATCATTCGGGTTTTTTTCCCCGTTAATTCTTTTTGGGGGGCATGTTTGATATATATTGCAAGGTGAGGCCAGTTTTAGCGTATTTGATTTTCTTTTCACTGAATTCCAAGTCACTCGTTATGTATGTTTTGATTCAATCTAGGTGTGGGTGTCATGCATGTTTTATTTTCTGTGTGTGCCTCTGCTTCCTGCTTCAGGCTGAGTTGAGATTCACACAGGTGATAATAAGCAGCTTCCCTAGCGGTCAGAATCTGCTAGTACTATAGGATTGCCTTTTTGTGTCCCTTTCCTCTCATCTATCAGGTGCAATATCAGTGGTAAAGTATGTGTCATCAACTTGTTTGGCTCATACCACACTCCTCCCATTGCACCTGGAGGAGGATTAAGTATGATTTTGTTCATGACCTTACATTGACCATGCCTGGCAGAAAAGAAGATAAAGAGGAAGAAAAATCAGCTATTATGGCAACAGTTGCGAAATGAACAAAGAACTTAAGCCTTTGATGAGGCATGTTTTTTTTT
>NW_004797949.1:271012-295189 GCF_000002075.1 Aplysia californica | reverse complement strand
CGATTCATGTCAGCTGAAAGATCTTGCCACACATCGGAGTCTGATTCATGTCAGCTGAAAGATCTTGCCACACATCGGAGTCTGATTCATGTCAGCTGAAAGATCTTAGTGGGGGAAGGGGGGGGTCTTTTATACCTGTTCTTTGTCCAAATAATAATTTATCTTAGAATTGTGGAAAAGATAAAGGAATATTTTGAGATGTGTCATGGCATAGAAATGCAGTGTCACCATGAATTTCGCGACAGCAAATGGATTTGGAGTTGAGGCCTTCAATTTAATTGACTCTGTTTACAAGGGAGATGGGAGGGAAGAGGGGGGCAAATATTGTTGTAACTGTTACTTGAGAAAATGTTTCTAGATTGACTTTTAAATCATGCGCAGATGCGCTTTGAAGTACCGACGTTTCAGTGCCTAAAGTTAATGAAACTTTGATGCTTTTAGTTTTATTCAGATGCCTTTGTTCTTTAAGTCACGCAAGGGACTGTTGTGCATTCTAGAAATACGCTTGTTAATTTCTCTTCAGAAATCTGAATCTGCATGCCTTTTATTTTTAACTTTGATATGAACAAATCCTTTTTTTTGGTCTGTTATGATGCCTTCTGTCTTTAATCTGCTAAAACTGTTTATTGTAACGGTTTCTCCACTGATTTTATGTTCACAGGCCTGTTTCCCAAGCTGAGAGGACTCTTGGTGACAAGGTTACATTCATTGTAAGTAAATCTGTAGAAGTGTAGTTCCAGATGTGTAGTTTCTCTGGGGGGGGTTGTGTCTTTGAAATTCGTCATGCGTATTGTAAGGCCAAGATGCTCTGTGGCTGGATCCCAATTTTATTTTTAAACCTTGGAATTGGCAACATTATCCTCAAGGCTGTTGGTAGGGAAGATTGTTTTATTGATTCTTTGCTTCATGATCTGGGCTCACTGGAAGTATGAATGGTAACAGATGTACCATTTATGACCTATTATTCACTTGAACCTCCCAAGCAATGCAATACATTTCCTTTCTTTTGATATCGAAGTTTCTTTTGTCATCCTTGACTTTTCATTGATTTTCAATGGCATGTGTGCAAGCTGGGTTATATATTTCATAAACATAATTTTAGCTTTTCGTATCCAGGAACAGCCTTTATGTAAAGTATGCTTTGCTCCTAGTGCTGTCCTTTTGTGTTTTCGTTTTTGTCTGCCTTCATGGAATTCACATTATTGTCATTGGTGGTTGGCAGGTGCTCTCTTGCTCCTTCTTTCCTATCAAACGTCTATCTTTTTCCTGTTTTGTGTTGGTTACTCTCTAGTAACACCTCTAATCTTCGGCACTTATATGACCTCTTGTTGCAAGTGCTGTAAAACTCCTAAAACATTGTTGCAATAGTGTTCGTAAAGATATGTAAGTGGGTGGTTGGCGGGTGCTCTTGTGTGGTTTGCTTCTTCTTTCCTATGAAACATCTATCATCCTTATCTCCCCTTCTTCTTTTTTATGTTTGTTACTCTCTTGTAACACCTAATCTTCTGGCGCTCATATGACCTTATGGAGCTGCGAGTGCCGTAAAACCTCTACTAAAACTAAAAGATATGTAAAAACTGGTATTGCTGTACTCCTTTGACCAACTTTTTGTGTGAGATCTCTATTTCCTATTCTCTATAACTGAAGTTTATTGTGTTTTTGCAGGTTGTGTTGTGTTAAGCAATTTTTCAAATTTTCCTCTCCAATATTGTTATTTGCAGAGCCCAGGTCGAGTTGTGTTTGCCAAAGTTGACAGTGATAAAGAAAGTAAGTGAATCTCAGAAGCTTTGTTTTTCTTCACCTCCTGCTTTCTGAAGATTGATTTTTAAGCCACTCTGTGTGGGTGGTTTGGTGGTGCTCTGGTGTGGTATGCTCCTTCTTTCCTGTTTAATATCTATCGTCCTTATATTATGATTATTTTCTCCAACTTCTTTTTTTGTGTTTGTTGCTCTCTTGTAATACCTTTATTCTTCGGCACTTATATGACCTAATTGTTTTGCAAGTGCTGTAAAACTCGTACTAAAACAATATATAACCCCCTGTTTGTTACAAAGTGTGACCTCAATGTCTGAGGTTTTCATTATGTTTTCTCACTACTGCTATTGGTCAAAGGACTGTTTGCTATTTTCCTGTCTTTTGAGCGTTTAGGGACGATCTTAGTGCCAGTGTGTTGTTTTTGTTATATAAAGCTTAAATCACAAAAATATTAAGACAGATTTTTCATAAGAAGAATATTCCCTTGTAAATAGAATTTTACCCCAGGAGATTTTTAAGCATGATGTAGTATTTTTATGTCCGTTAGATAGATAGCCTTTTAGACGGAACGTTATCGACAGCACACATAGTTCTTGTAGCAAGGTGCTGTTCTGAATGAAAATTCTCATGTTAGAGAATAGTGAAAACAACCCCCCCCCCCCCAAAACCAGAAAAAGTTTTACCACATGAGGTGGGTGGTTAGCTGGCGCTGTGATGTGGTTTGCTCCTTCTTTCTTACCTTACATTGATTGTCTTTATCTCTCCTCCTGTTTTCTTTGTATGTTACTCTCTCCATATTAATACCTCTAATCATTGGCACTTGCATGACCTAACTGTTTCTAACACCAAACTTTAACTGCTATGTGAGTTTAAATCTCAGTACTGTCCATGTTTTGTCCATAGCTGGTATCGCTGGGCGGTTCCGCATCAACAAGTACCCGACCATCAAGCTGTTTCGGGCAGGCAATGTGGTGAAGAAGGAGTACAGAGGGCAAAGGTCAGTGGAGGCTTTGGTGCAGTTTGCCAAGGATCAGGCCAAGGACCCAGTTGAGGAACTCACAACACTGGATGGCCTCGATGAACTGGATGTGAGTTGTGAACCCCCCCCCCCCCCCCCCCCAAAAAAAAAAAAAAGTTAAAAATTGCATGTTAGCATGAGATAAAGGTCAAAAGAAGTTATCATTGAAGTTAATCTCCCCTCTGTTGAAAGAACATAGTCTATTTTGCCTGGGGAATAGGATTTTGAAAAAAAAAACGTGGTTAATGTGGTTGAAATATAATTTGACTATTATGACGGGAAAGAAAACCCATTGTTCATTTCTATGAACAGTCTTGTTTTTTGTTTCAATGCAGAATGGGCAAGGCTGTTTCCATTTGGGTACCATGTCTGAGCTACCAATGCTTTATAATGACGTTGTATTTTCAGAGCTTGCTGCACATCCTTTATATGTGTTATGATTGTTTATACGAGATATAAATTGGCTCCTCAGAGAAATCTGTCTAGTTTGTTTTTAACCCTCTGTTGCAGTTTGATTGTTGATATGTGTTTTGAGTATGTATTACCCCCCGCGGCGATGCTACTGGCTGAAGTGTCTTTAGGCCATTCTCAAGGGGGGGGGGGGACATTATCATCTCGAGTTCTTATGCACAGTAGAATTGTAATTGTATATCATATGGGCTGCTTCATCAATGTCATGTTCATAACTGTACCTGAACTACAACAGGGAACTGCTGCTTTTTCTTTCCTAATCCTTACTATCGTCATTTTTCCTCTTCTTCTTTTGTATGTTAGTTACACTCTTGTGACCCGCTACTTCTGGGGTGGCTTGGTAGTCGAAGCAGACTTTGTGCTGTTGAAGCTAGAGAGGTGAGCAGAGTAAGTCTGATTTCCTGTAAAAACTTCTCTGTTGACCCCCCCCCTTGGCCCTCATATGACCGTATGCAGTTGCGAGCGCCGTAAAACCCTCTACTATAAAAAAACCCAACAAAAAAGACTCTACTAAAACTAAAACTGAGTATGTATATGAAAGACTGATTAGAGCAGTAGTTTCTCTACTTTTTTTCAAAGCTCCTGTTGAATGCTTTGTATATTTTATTGGAAAGGTTTGTGTCAGTTGTTTCTTCCCTTACTACTGGTAGCACTGTCTTTGTTAGTGAAGAAAGACCCATCGTTGTTTTGTCATTTCAGTCCAAGAAGCGTCATGTTGTTGGATACTTTGAGTCCAAGGATTCAAACAGCTATTGGTCATTTACAAAAGTAGCCAGTGTGCTTCGGGATGACTGTGCTTTTCATGGTGCATTTGGGTAAGTTTGTAAACAACTGTTGATTTTGTTAGACAGAGAAAGGGTAAAAGTTTGTTTGCTCTGAATAGCAGGTGTAACTTTGGATATTGATGCATGGCTTGTATTATTTATTATTATCAATTGAGTGTATTTTGATATAATTTCTTTTCTTTTTCCAAATAAAAACAAATAGTGCAAAGGTTTTGTTTGCCACACATCGGAGTCTGATTCATGTCAGCTGAAAGATCTTGCCACACATCGGAGTCTGATTCATGTCAGCTGAAAGATCTTGCCACACATCGGAGTCAGATTCATGTCAGCTGAAAGGTCTTGCCACACATCGGAGTCTGATTCATGTCAGCTGAAAGATCTTGCCACACATCGGAGTCTGATTCATGTCAGCTGAAAGATCTTGCCACACATCGGAGTCAGATTCATGTCAGCTGAAAGGTCTTGCCACACATCGGAGTCTGATTCATGTCAGCTGAAAGATCTTGCCACACATCGGAGTCTGATTCATGTGAGCTGAAAGATCTTGCCACACATCGGAGTCTGATTCATGTCAGCTGAAAGATCTTGCCACACATCGGAGTCTGATTCATGTCAGCTGAAAGATCTTGCCACACATCGGAGTCTGATTCATGTCAGCTGAAAGATCTTAGTGGGGGAAGGGGGGGGTCTTTTATACCTGTTCTTTGTCCAAATAATAATTTATCTTAGAATTGTGGAAAAGATAAAGGAATATTTTGAGATGTGTCATGGCATAGAAATGCAGTGTCACCATGAATTTCGCGACAGCAAATGGATTTGGAGTTGAGGCCTTCAATTTAATTGACTCTGTTTACAAGGGAGATGGGAGGGAAGAGGGGGGCAAATATTGTTGTAACTGTTACTTGAGAAAATGTTTCTAGATTGACTTTTAAATCATGCGCAGATGCGCTTTGAAGTACCGACGTTTCAGTGCCTAAAGTTAATGAAACTTTGATGCTTTTAGTTTTATTCAGATGCCTTTGTTCTTTAAGTCACGCAAGGGACTGTTGTGCATTCTAGAAATACGCTTGTTAATTTCTCTTCAGAAATCTGAATCTGCATGCCTTTTATTTTTAACTTTGATATGAACAAATCCTTTTTTTTGGTCTGTTATGATGCCTTCTGTCTTTAATCTGCTAAAACTGTTTATTGTAACGGTTTCTCCACTGATTTTATGTTCACAGGCCTGTTTCCCAAGCTGAGAGGACTCTTGGTGACAAGGTTACATTCATTGTAAGTAAATCTGTAGAAGTGTAGTTCCAGATGTGTAGTTTCTCTGCCTTCTGATGATCTGCACAGGTTTTTTTTTTTTTCTCATTGTTAATAGTCCTATTCAGTACGTTCATGATCTTTGTTCTCAACAGAGGACTCGTGCACTGATAAAATTTTGTACTTTTTGTTTTGTACCACGGAGCAAATGTGAGGCGTACTGGCAAAATGTGTTACGTTTTAGATTTTAACAGAACTGAAATAGATACATCAAACTGGTCATTGTATGAAATTATAACAGTTATGTTACACTTGAAGAAAATGGCATCAATTTAAGATCTACAAAATGACCCAACGTTTTGACCTTTGCTGGTTTTCAATTGCGATCAGTAACTCATTGTTTTTCTGGAAGCTGTAATTCTGAGATAAGACATTTGTTCACCTACTAATTTAGATATAACCTTGGGATTTTTGTTTTTCAGAATAAAAGCCAGCGTAGTGAGTACTCTGGTGCTCCCGTGGCTCAGTTTGATTTGCTTTTCAAGTGGACAACCGAAAACTGTATGCCTTTGGTGAGGGAGATCACCTTTGAGAATGCTGAGGTATGTCCTTAGGGTAGTGTTGGCTTTGACGCTTGTCTTGTGCTCTTGTGTTTGAAGATGATGTTGTTTGGTTTAATGTAGATCGTATCTGTCAGGAGGGAGAAGGAAGATAATGTCACAGGGACTATCTTCATACTAGTGAATGATGACAGGTCTTTTCTGTGAATCCTTGGAGGGTTTTTTTTCCGGGGGGGGGGGGGGGGGGGGGTTTGCTTTTTGGGTTTTTTCTCTAACCAAATTAATGGTATTTATTTTTTAAATTAGTTCTATCCTTTAGGTTTTAAACTCTACCGAAAGGTTTTAATAAAATATGCAGAGTAGTGACTGTAGTCTTATTTGCCAAAATGGAATTCAATTTGGGGGAAATGTGGTCTCATGGTGGAGCATAGGTGGGTATGGTTGGATACACAACACAGACAGGGTTGCTCACCTCTAAATCTAAAAAATTTATGTAAAATCTGTGTGAGCACAAATCGCTTTTAGTACCATCTGCGACTAAGTGCCAGGGCGTAGTGTGCGCTCATTACCACTGGCATCTTTAGTCGCCAACTTGACCAGGCACACTTAACATATTTACACAACGAACGAACCACTTCACTGAAGTAAAATATCAAAGGAAGTCGCTCGATATAACAACTGAATGGTTGATGAACCTTTATGCCATTTTTAAAGCTTGTTTCTTGGTCTGCAAAGTTTTTTTTGATAAAAAAAAAATTCTACCATAGCTTCAGCGTTCTAAACTTGGATGGTACTTGAGGGTTTTTTTTACTATATGAGTCTTCGGTACTGTACTGTAAGTGTTAAATATGGTAATGAGTTGAATTCCTTTAGTTTCTGAATTTATTTGACTAAGAAGTGACATAATTGATTTTAATGAGTTCTTTTTGTTTTCTGCATCTTTCCCTTTCCTGTGATAATTTAGTTGCATGTCATACTAATGAGACTTCAGCATTTTTTATTTTTTTTTAGACCCCATGTTGTCATGTTTTCCCCTTGTGAACTCTGCCATGAATCACTCAGAGCACGTATTATCCTCTGGACTTGTTTATTATTCACAGGAGTTAACAGAGGAAGGACTGCCGTTCCTTATTCTGTTCCACCACCCAGATGATGCAGAGAGTGTGGACTTATTCAACCAGGAGGTGGCAAAGCAGATAATGCATGAAAAAGGTATGATCAGTAGATTAGGCATTCATGTACGACATTACTTTTGTGTATTATTTCTGCTTTCTTTCTCATTTCTTCTTTTGTGTTTGCTTTTGCTTTTTTTCCCAAATGATCTGTCTTTGAAGTGATCTGTTTTGTGATTAGTTTGTGGATGTTTGGAGAGGGACAGGAAACTGGTACGTTCTGTCTTTTCCTTCTTTCTCTACTGCTTTTGCTTGTCAATCTTGATTTTTCCATTGGTTAAATGGCCACTGTTGTGTATATGTGTTGCCTATGCTCAAACACATCAAACGTGTTTAGCGTGGCATTTGAACGAATAAAAACAAATTTTAATCCCTTTTTTTGCTCTTGTTTCCTTTCAGTCAACATCAATTTCCTGGTGGCAGATGGACTGAAGTTTGCCCATCCCCTGCATCATCTTGGCAAGACGATAAACGATCTGCCAATTTTGGCCATTGATAGTTTCCGTCACATGTACCTTTTCCCCCATGATGTGAAAAAAGATTTATCGTAAGCATCTTCATCTTCCTTAACCGTTTCTCTGTTTATACTGGTTACTTGATTACTTTGTTCCATATTAGTGCAACAGAGAGAGCCAATGGAACATTACTGAGCATAAACATTTTCGGAGAAGAGAGAAAATAGTATCGGATATGCTCTCTTCTAATATTATATGTGAGGCATCGTGGTGGAATCAGGCGCTAGTTAAAATAATGAGTTTAAAGAAAACACCATTTTTTCCTCTGAATTTTTTTCGAATTTTCTTTTTCTGGCTCAACACTTGTTATGCCTATTTAAAAACCTATTCTGTGTAGGTTTATCCTAAAAATGTTGATCAAAGGCGCATAAAATATAACTTTGTAGTTTCCAAGAACCCCCAATCTTTGGAAGTCGCCATACTTTGGCGTTTATTTCTAATTTCACCTTTTGGCTCCAGGCGACCCCCCACCTTCTTCAGCCATACATATATCGACTTCTAATGAAGATAGATGGATATTTTTTATACTAAAACTAAAAGCAAGACTAGTAGACAAACTTAAAGATGCTACCAATAACTCCACATGTCCCAAAAAATTTTTTATTGACGAGTGCCTCAATCCTCTAAGTCGTGACACTTATTGTCTTTCTTTGAGATGTTCAATTCTTAACTTTCCAGTATATGCCAATTGTATCAGTGTTTGCTGCACTGTCAGAAATATGTGAGGCAGCGTGGTAAAATCAGGCACTGGTCAAAATACAGTTTTGAAATTTTTATCGAATTTATATTTTTGGTTCAATCTCTTTTATGTCCTCATTAAAACGTATTTCCCTTTGACTTTTACTGAAAAACAATGATTAAAAAGCACAAATATGTCCTTTTTCTGTTTTCAATTACTCTAGCTATTGGAGTTACCAAATTTTGACGGCCATTTTCTCACTAATTTCACCACTGAAGCGAGACGAACTTAACTTCCTTCAATTGCAGATATCTTGAGTTCTATTCAAGATAGATGGATATTTATTTCATTGGAAGCAAGGCAAATAAATAAGCTTTCAGATGATGCCAATAAATCCACATGCCCAAAAATTGACGAGCGCCTGATTCCAATGGGTAGTGACACATATTAAAAGGGGCTTTTGTTTTTTTCTTGCTGTTGCCCTACGTTCATGTGTTTATTACTGGGTGGTTTATGTTATGCAAGGTTTTTTTTCGCTTAGAAGCATTACACTATTATTAATGCTTTGTATTTGCAAATGTTTTTGTCTTTAATGTGTGTGTGTGTGGGGGGGGGGGGGGCAGATTAGTGTGTGTGTGTATGTACGTGTATTGTTAAACGGTCTCCCAATGAACATTACCTATCTTTTTGATTTGTCAGCTGTATTGAATGATAATTCTGCAGTGCACTGCATTTAAAACCTTTCAGGGAAAAGGCGGTGTATATAAATTTTAACAAATTGACATTGCTTTTGTTATTCTGAACAGAACACCTGGAATTTTAAAGCAGTTTGTGGAAGACCTGCACTCTGGCAAGCTGCACAGAGAGTTTCACCACGGGCCAGATGCCACCACACCACCCCCTCCACCTCAGATTGAGGAAAAAGTTGATCCTGATGCTGTAAGTTTCCTGGGCAAGCTGTTAGATTTGAAATGTCAAATTCTTTCAAATGATTGGTGTTTCTTGTGGTCTAATAGGTAAAGTGGGGGTCCTCTTAAACTGATATCTGCGGGGCCACTGGATTTTTTGTTGTTGGTATAGCAGGGTTTTTGATTCCGAGAGTGTGTTCAAATGGAAAAAAAAACCTTGAGGATTTTATTTTATACCATACTCGGAGTTGTTTTAGCCTTGCTCTTTCAGTAAAATATATCCTTACACGTGAACTATAGGCCTAAACTGATGATATCTCACACGTGAAAGATGAAAATTTGCCTTAATTACTGTGCGCACTATATTCGCCTTCTAACCATTTGTAGGCAAAGTATTAAAGTATATAGACTTGAATACCCCCCGGGGCAGTGCCACTGACTGTAGTGTCTTTAGGCCTTTCCCAAAGGGGGGGCATTTCTCGTTCAAGTGCAGTAGAAAATGGGCTGATTTATGTCACGCTCATAACTGTGCCTGATCTACAACAGGGAACTGCTGCTTTTTCTTTCCTAATCCTTACTATTGTCATTTTCCTCTTCTTCTTTTGTATGTTTGTCACTCTCTTGTGACCTGCTATTTCTGGGGTGTCTTAGGTCACCAAAAAGCTTTTTTTTCCCATCTGTCTCAGAAGTACATTCTTACATTTGAGTTCTTTATGTTGCTAAAGGCACAGTAGCCTACAACACTTGGATTCTTTTTGTTTTGGAGCCATTCCTTTGTTGATTAGTAATGTTGACACTGTTTCTGGAATTGCAAGAACGACATGTTGATTTCCTTCTCACCAGAAAAACATTCCACGTGACACAAGCGATGAGCCCAAGGTTCAAGCACCCCAAAAGATCACATCACCCCCAGAGTCTACATTTAGAAAGCTGGCCCCCTCAAGAAACAGATATACGATTCTACGAGACGAACTTTGAAGTAGACAACTGTTTATTTGTGTCACAACCTGTTGGCTCAGAATGTCAGTTTTATTGAATGGTGAACGGTGTTTTTTATTTTTTTCCCCCTTACTTTGATGAGGTGATCATGAAAAGTAAAAGATTGTGTTTGAATGAGAAGGATGGCATTGTTCTGTCGTGTTTTTTAAATGCGACGGAACGACAAATGAAATCTTGGAGAAAAGACAGTGTGGAAATCAGCTTGCTTGCATGTCTATTTGTTGTTTTGTACACCTGTTTATGTTGACATGTTTACAAAGGCAATGTGAAAGGATATGCAGTGGCTGATGTAAGAATGCAGGCTTGAGCTCTATTAAAGTTATTTGATGTGCTGTTTGCATGAAAATACGTTTTTAATATGTGCTATTTTAAACCGCTCGTCATTGAATTTGTCTTTGCATGAATGCAATTTTTCTTTTTCTTTTTTTTTACTTATTTATTGGAGGCAGTAAGCTGTTTGGTAATCCTTTCTTTTTTTTTTTTTTTTTACTTTCTCCTTGTCACAAAAGGATTTTTTATTTGCATACTCTCACTCCTTTATTCATTGTAAAGAACTGCGATTGAACATGTAGTGCTGCTGCTACTGATGGTGTTTTGGGTCGATCTGCTGGCTGGTCTGTTTGTATGGGTACATTTTGCGTCTTTTAATTTTAACTTGATCCATGAATTTGGAAGTAAATTGACTCTGTGTGACTCTTTTTAAAATTATCACTTAGAAAATCATACAGCTCCTAAAAAATTGGGGCCCTGATTAATGAATAAGAATAATTTGTCTATGCTTGTGAGGAAGTTATTAATTGCATTTGGCTGTAGCTATTTGTTGTTTTGACTAGCTTGCAATGTTCCCTCGAAAGCTGAGCAAGAAAAGTTAATAAACGTGAGACATCAATTCTAAAGAAAATGAATTCTAGCCTTATCACTATTACCTTTGCCTGATTTCTCGCCCCTGAACCTACTTTTGTTTAAGCTGTGATGCCTAAGAAATAGAAAAAATTGAGAAAGTACCAACTGCCTGTTATTGAATTAGTACTTGGCTGCTTGGATGATACAAAATAAAAGGTAAACTGTCTCAGCTTACTAAACTTACATTTGCTTTTTTGTATCCTGCAAACTCCGAGATAATGGTCACTCTAAATTTGGAGTGATGGCCATTTGGGCGATTTTTGTACTTCTGTCACAATAATTATTGGACAGGAGTTCAGGGGCAGGTGTGCTGGTGGGACGAAGGAATGTGAATTGCACAGGGGTGTTTAACACTTTGCCGTCATATTTTGGGGAATATCCAAAGAAACTGGGTGGTAAACATCGCCAATCAGCGAGATGAGGCGGCAAAGTGTTAAACAAAGCATGTTGTGCAGACCATGGTATTTTTGTTCTCACTTTCAGTTGTAGTGTGGTTTATCAAGACTGGTTAAAGGGTATCAGAATATTCTTTTCTTTTTGTGACTTGACTGTTGTGTGTGTCACATTCAGGTGTGATTGGTCTTTTTTTCTGCGTTAAGCTTATCAATAATTTAAGGAGAATTTCTTTTACATGTCTGTTTGTTTCAAAATGTTTCCTTGTTTTCGTGATGTCTTTTAGGATCCTTTATTCATTGTATATTCCTAAACGTTTTACAAGTGCTACATCGATTCTTTAAGTTGTATGCTGGGAGTCTTTCTCCTGAGGCAGAAAACATTTGATTTGAGCCATCAAGTTCTCTCCATTTTCTTTTTACACTTTTTCATGTTTTTTTTAAAGAGGATCTCTATGATACTTTTTGCCCTTTTGAGAGTCTGTGTACCTTTGTGTATCTATTTCTCTCATGTAACACAATGTCTTTAATGTACCTCTGCAGTTATTTCACTTCAAAAGTTATATGTGTGTTTTTTCTTGCACTGTATCCTGGCATTGTATGTTAAGGATCTGGGTGCCCCGTTGCACAATCAAACAAACTTTCATCTCGTTCACATTATCTGCCAGGCAATACTTCTGCTATTTTTTATTTGCAGCTAGAATTTTGTGTTGTATGCTATGTGTTGGAAAGGAGGGTGGTGGAAAAAAGGGGGGAAGGGAGCGTCACTTGTGCAGATTTGTTTTGAATGAGCAAATCATTTTGGAGGGGAGGGTGGAAGCATTTCATCTTGTATAAATATGCTCCCTGGCACTTAAAAATAGTCTTCTAGTGGTGTTGTTGTTTCTAGACTCCTTTTAGTTAATATTTACATGCTTTGCGCTTGTTTGTAATGTCTCTGTTGGTAGATTTCACTTCGTTGGGCCGCTGCTTGCATTTGGTTAATTTGTTCAATTTCTTTTAATCATTGATAGAATGATTTTGTTCTGCCTGGGACCTATTGCCTTTTTAGTGTTGATAGTGCAAGGAACTGTCCGCTCAATCTCGAAACTGTTTGAAGTTAATGTTCATTAAAATGAATCACTGGTAAAGTGGAATAGCATTAATGACTCTTGCTCCCTTATTTGCTCTAATTGTGAAAATAATTTTCTGCTTTTCTAGCCCTTCGCAATGCTATATTGCTTTTTGTTTTATGAATTGCAGTGCCAGATTGTGATAAAATAGTTTTGTATTGGAGGATAGTAGTATTATCACCAGAAGATACAAGTACTGCTTTTAAGCATGATCATTGCAAAAGAGAAAAAAAACAAAAACAAAAAAGATAGACCCAAACTAGAGCACATAATCAATATATGAAAGGATTTTGTTTTCTTGTATCCTTCATGGACTTAAGGTCATTCATGTTGTGCAGCTGATACTTTGTGTTTTCCTACTGTTTTCCCCCCTCTCAGTCACTGAGAATGGAATAGACTCTACCCACTCTGCTGCTCATGCTCTGTTTGTGTGCAAAAACTCTTTTGCTCTATACTTAACTACTCTTTGCTGACCAACATTACTATTCGGATACTGATGGCTTCTTCATGTATGACAATGACTCATGCAAGCGTTTTTGGGGATGTGGGCATGCTGAGTGAAGAGTGAATGAAGAAGATTTTAAATTTGTTTCAAATGTGCGGAAGTTGATGGTGTGCATTTCTGTGTTCTTTCTTCAGATGAAAAATGAAATGCATTGTATTTGTTTTGATGTATATAGAAGAACCAAATACTAGGGTATTGAATAGTTGATGTTTCTGTAGTGTCCATTACATGTAATATTCGCATTATCAGCAGTGTAGGTGTAAGTCTTGGTCGTCAGAATTTTGGGATTGTCTGTGAGACGTGAGAGTCCATGAGTCCACAAGAGTCTGCCCCAGATTTGATGACGACTTAAGTACCAGCACATAGTTGAGGGGTGAGCCCTGACATTGGCTAACAGCTCTGGTTGTAACTTCATTACTATTACTGCATTTTTTACTGTTTTGCTGTTTGTAAAGGGCTACACCACGATTGTGAAGACTTAAGTATGGAGAATTTAGCTGTGATACATGAGCATTTGACTACTCCAGGAACGTGGAAAAAAAAAAAGACACTTTTTTGTGATCCAAAAGCAGAATACATGTGCGTGTTAGGATATGTCGTCTACTGGTTGGTTGCTGGTCCATGAGTTTTTCTCTTCTTTTTTTTCTCAGTATGTTTGAAATGCCGAAGAAGTGGTTGTAGGTACTGTGTTCATCCTTTGTTCATTTTGGTGGTATTTTTCGAATATGTTAGTTAATATTCAGATGCTGTTATTATTTCTCGGTGTAGCATCTCTAGCAGAGAGCAGTACACTTGTAGACCATTGGCAATGGGAACGTCTTCAGATTTTACTTGTGAAAACTCTCTCATTGATACTTGAGATTGTGTTCAGTGAAAATGATGGAAGGAAACTTGGATTCAGCTTGCTATTTCATTCAGGGCTGTGAGATGCTTGGAAGTAAAATAAACTCGCAGTGAAGATCTCCGTATTTATCCAGACTGTGAAGGCTATGGGATCTGTGAATGTTGTAACCTACCACCATACCAGCAAAGACTTGGTACATGTAGAATAATTTATGAGTTGTACTTGCTCATGCATGGCCATATTTTTGCCTGCTGACCAGTGTACCATTTGAAATTAAATCATTCTTATGTCGCTTTTTTCAACTCTAAAAGTGGTTTTCATTCATTTATGTTGCATTTTTTTTTCTTTAGTTTTACATCATGTACTCGTATATTAGTGACTGTGTGGGTTTAACACCTAAAGCGTGTTAGTTAATTTCATAAATAACTCTATCTCCGATGGGAATCCGGCTGAGTCAAGTGGGCAGAAAGTTTTATAAACTCCCTAGACAACTCAAGTTCAAGATTGAAGAATGCACCATTAGGGTCTTGAACCAGGTCATCTGCACCTTGGCCAAGAATGATACGAATTAATGGTGTGCAGCTGTACGGTACCTGTATGGATGTGATTTTGGACTGCAGGTCTCCATTTGCAGTTGTAAAATTCTCTTACAGTACCTTGTCGTGGGTGGCTGGCGGGTGCTCTGGTGTGGTTTACTTCTTTCCTTTCAAACATCTATCGCCTTATCTCTCCTCCTTTTTTGTGTTTGCTACTCTCTTGTAACACCTCTATTCCTCGGCACTTACGCGACCTTATTGTGTTGCAAGTGCTGTAAAACACTTACTAAAACTTAAAAGAGTACATTGCCCTTTACTGAACAGCGTTTGAGGAAATGATTAAATCTGACATCGAAGCAGTTGCGAGTGCCGTAAAACCTTACTAAAACTGACTAAATCGGACATCATATTCGTACTACTGGTCAAAATTGGATTCGAAAACAGCGAATATTCGGGACTTATTTGACCTCAGTTTGTCAGCTCCCGAGATATAACAAAACCCGGACCTGTCGTGTCACTTCTGTTTGCTCAAGGCAAAGACTGGTAGTGTTGTGCGATGTGTCGCCAATCACTTCGCCTTAGCTCATTTTCTCTTTAAAAAAAAAAAAAAGATCTTCTCGCTTCTCGTGAAATAGTGGGGGTAGACAACGAGCGGCTCAAAAAGTCCCATCAATTTTTTCATAACCCCCCCCCCCCAAAAAAAAAAAACTAACATCGGCGGTACATGAACGAGATATCATATGGAAAGAAGTAGGCGTGGAGCTGTTCATTGATGGTGATTTTAATTTCGACATTTTCCAGGATTTTAATAAGAACCTGGCCGGGGGGGGGGGGGGGGGGGGGGGGTGAAATTGTATTTTTATGATAGAGATGATGAACCTTTAACTCTTTCTCTTCTTTGTGGGGTGGGAATAGATCAAAGGAAAAGGGGTTTGGAGGAGGGAGAAAGAGAAAGTGGACAGAAAACAACCAAATTTTAAATTATACTTTATATAGTATAGTCATCATCGCTCTGTGTTTGGCAGAAATTGTTCTTTCCTCAACAAAACGAAGTACCTTCATGCTGACGTCCACATGGGTGAAATAGGTAGGCTACTCCAACAAACTGAAGCATGGTGGTGGTTTGAACCCAAGGTCCCCTGTCAGTTACCGTTCATCTATCGACCCAAAGAGTGAAAGACGGACAGACTTTAAGTAAGAGTTTTGAGGCACTTGCAACAAAATAAGTTCGTATAAGTGACGAAGACTAAAGGTGATACAAAAGAGTTACAAACACAAAAAGGAGGAGGGGGGAGAAAAGGACTACAGATGTTCGATAGAGAAAGAGGGAGCAAACCACGCCGGAGCACCCGCCAACCACTCACGGACGCGAATGTTTGGTCTGGGTATGCCTTTACTGTACGTAAACAAGTCGTATTATTAAAAACACAGAAGTTGGATCAGTGCTCAGAATATCTTTCCTTAAAAGAGAAGAGCCTTTTTTTTCTCTTTAAATTTAATTTTTGCATCCCCATGAGCACAATATTATTTTGATCATTCAGTAAGTCGGCTTCCGCAGACCTGCCACTCATCCCGATTTAGCCGGGATCTCCCGATTTTTTGCCCCAAATCTCAAGCATCCTGATTTTCCCGATTTCGATCGCGTGTGTCCCGATTTTTTGTTCCAGTCCGCTGTTGTGCCGGATTTTTCTAAAAACTTACTCTGCCTTCTCCTCCTTTATCGCGGGAAGCACCCGTTGAACTTTTTGTCAGTAGAAACTCGGAGCACTGTTTCTCGAAATATGGATGCCGCATTTAGTAGCTGACTCGCCCCAAGTTGTGTTAATCTTTGCCCGCACTCAGAATTCTCCGATGATAGCCTGGTAACTATTACAATTTATTTGGAACATACAAATAATCGATAATATTCGTACTTCCGCTGTTACTTTCAAAACAAGCCTTGTCCGAGGTCTGAAAAATGCGCGTTCACACCAAAGACTCAGACGAGCGACAGTCTTTCTAACCCTTACACAACTACATGTAACTGCGCTGACAAGACTAATACTAACATACGGCCGTTATCGTTGCTTTAGTCTGAACGCATTTTGAGGGATAAGAGATTTTTGTTGGTACAATTGGTCGGTCGGCCGCCGTTGTTATCCTAGAGTACTAGAAGTAGAACGACTGTCGCTCATCTGAGAGTTTTGTGTGAACGCGCAGTTAGTCGGACCCGTTAATAAAATTGTTTCAATCAGCGCATTTGCGTCACGTGACATGACATCGCTGTGTGAGTTCTGCGTGTCGGGGACCGTCCGTTGACGGGGTCAACTTAAGTTCATGTATTTCTGGACTTATTGGTTGGGGTGGGGGGGTATAGACACTTGGACTAGGAGTGCTTGACGTGATGCTTCAGGATTTACACACAAAAAATGATAACTCGCACGCACGCGCGCGCGCACACACACACACACACACACACACACACACACACACACACACACACACACACATACACACTCAGAGGGCATATAGGCCAGTAATTTACGGACACCCCTGGAAAAATTTTAAGTCAGCTGTGGCAGTCACCTTGGTGATTTGCTGTTGATCCCGATTTTTTTCACCAAATCCTGATTTTTGATCCCTGAGATCCTGATTTTGAGGTTTCATAGAGTGGCAGGTCTGGCTTCCGACCTTGCCTGTGAGGGTCATACCGGGCTGAGAGGGATACATCCCATCAGGAAAAAAACAACAAGGTATGTGAGTAGGCAGCGTGGTGGAATCAGGTCCCCTTAAAAATAATCAAAGTGAAGAAACTTGCTTTTTTTCCGGAGGTTTGTAAATTTGTATAAATTTTTTTTTTTTTGGCTCAACACCTTTTATGCCCATTAAAGAACTCATTTCTGTCTGGGTTTTTCTGAAAAGTTTTGATTAAAGACAGAAAAAAGTAAATTTTCAGTTACACCAGACTCTTAAGCTAAGAAAATAACTAATCTTTGGCGGCCATTTCCTTACTAATTTTACCTCTGAAAACAGGTGACCCACACCTCCTTCTTTCGCAAATATCTCGAGTTGTATTCAAGATAAATTGATATTTTTTTTCATCCAAATAAAGACGAGTGAACAAGCTTGAGGATGATACCAATAACTCTACATGCCCAAAATTTGACAAGAGCCCGATTCCACCACGCTGCCTCACATATTATTTTGATCATTCAGTAAGTCGGCTTCCGACCTGAGGGTCATTCCGGGCTGAGAGGGATACATCCCATCAGGAAGAAAAACAAGATATTATTTTATTAAAAAGTCGCCTCTTTCGTGAATCGAACTCGGGTCCCTTGCTTGCGCCAGCAAAACGCCTAACCGTTGTACATTGTACCACAGACGCTGACAAGACAGGTTCGAAACGGAAAAGAAAAAACACAACCGGACAAAGCTGATGGTCAATGGTAGTATTCTGCAAGAATAAGAGGGGTTCTCTCTCTTCCCACCTCCCCGCCACTACTCTGTATAAATATTCACCACCCGTTAAGTCCCTGTCCCGCCTATCTTTCCCATCTTTTCCAAGAGGGGGGGGGGGAGGGGGTTATCTACTACTACTAGAGAATCTCTAAACACAGCACAAATTCTCCCTTCTCAATCAAATACAGTACACCTTCAAGTTAACAACAGACAGAACTGAACCACCCATCTCTTGAAACAGCAACATTAACGAAAACAGTACAGAAAGAATCCTTTTGAAGTTTGCCGCCGCACGGGATTAAACTTTGTGCAGAATTTTAACAACAATTATGGTAGTAAAAAATAAATTGATTTCATTTTTGGAATCAGTATCAAAATAAATAAAGTGGCTCGCTGCGAATCTGATTTGATTCCATATCCAAGCTTTCGTAAACTTTTTTGCTGTATTAAATTGTCAATAATTTTGAATCTGAAGTCATGTATCAAGGTCACCCACTGTGGTGTGCATCTCTGAGGTCAAAGCTTTCAAACTCGCACAGTCACTGTACAATGTACAGAATTGGTAGGCTACTTTGGTGGAAAGATCTATAAACAAAATATATACATGGATGTCAGTCCAATTTCAGTGTTCTGTTTGTGTATTCACATTTTTAAAGTTTAATTCACTACTTAAAAATCTCAAGATTAAGACCATTATGCCTACCGGAGGTTTGAAAGGTATGCATTGTAATTGCTTTTTCCCGAAAGTGGGAATACAAATCTCCACCGCGCGAACCGTTGTCTCAGTAACAGTTGGTATCATGCGGGACTAAGGAGCGGATGACCCTGGCCCAAAATACCACTGGAACGATCTGAACTTTAGGGTTTTAATTTCGGGACTTTTTATGGCCCTCCATCCAATCATACTCCATGCATCAAAAACCAGACTTGGTCTTGTCGGAGATGGACGCTGAATTGGGAGGTCCCGCCTCTTAAATTACTTTGTGGTGTTGAAAGGGGCGTTAAATCTATACAAGTGGGTTTTTGGCGGGTGTGGTTTGATGTGGTTTGCTCCTTCTTTCCTATGTGTTTGTTATTCTCTTGTGACAGCTATACCAGGAACACAGCAATTTTTTTTTTACCTGACCATGAAGGAATAGAAGCAGAAAGCTGAAACTTGGGGTGAAAACCAACAATCATCTTCCTAGAAATAGAATGCATGTACATTTTGGGAAATTTCCGATGCCTGGTTTTAACACCAGAGCACTGTAAGTGGATGGGGGTACTTGTATGTTGTTGTACAGTTTCAACATTACAATGGTGGAAATTGAGCACATGGCAGGTTTTGCGACAGGATATTTTTACGGAGATGCATGCCGTATATGGAACCCTGATGGAACTAAGCTTAGCTTTGGATCAGTTGAACGAATGTTATGTGAACGTTTGACTATGATCAAGGTTTCTGCGAGATGTGTCCCACGTTTGTTGACTCCTCCTCAAATAGTGCGACGGGTGGATTGTTGTCAAGAATTCCCGGCCGATGCAGTTATTTTGGCTAAAACAGCACCTGGACATGGATGGCTGGTGCCTCTATAAATAAATCATTGATGGTAAAGAATTGCTTGGTCTGTATGAAACAGATGAAACTAAATTTTGGGAAAAATTGTAACCATGGATGAGACATTGGTCTGCCATTACGATCCTGAGTCAAACTCTGCTTCAACTTCAATGCAGTGACATCGCCCTCGTCTTCAACACCAAAGAAGGTAAATGTGCAGCCATCAAGTGGAAAGGGATGTTATCAGAGTTTTGGGACAAAGAAGGAATGATTATGACAGATTATCTTGAAAATGGACTTACGATTACTGGAGACCATTATTCTAACCAACTAAAAAAATTACGAGATGCTATAAAAGAAAAAACACAGAGGAAAGATTGGAAAAAGCATTTTGCTGCTTCACAACAACGCGCCAGCACACACTTCAAGAAAAGCTGCAGAAACTGCGCGAGAAAGTGGCTACGAAATTTTGCCACATCCACCCTGTTCTACAGATTTAGGCTCATCCGACTTTTTTTAAATCCCCGAAACTGAAGAAGGATTTAAAAGAAAGGCATTTTGAAAGTGATGATGGAGTCAAAGAAGCGTAGAGGGCTGGTTTTCGGATAAAGAGAGGGTCTTCTATTCTCAAGGTCTTTTCAAGGTCATACTTGGGTGGCAAAAAATGTATAACTGTGGGAGGTGACTGCATAGAGAAAGATTTAGGTCAGTACCAAATTTCAGCTTTTTACCTTTATTCCTTCATGGTAAGGTAACACACTTTAGGTATGCCCCCGTATTTTACAGCTCTTATATGATGAATTGTGTTGCAAGCGCAGTAAAACTGATAAAAAACAAACAAGTAAACTTTGGTGTATTTTACCTCTCCGTATTTCAGTTGAGTACCTTTTCCTTGATGTCTAATGCCATATTAGACGCAGAAAGAGGGGGGGGTGGCAGCTCAGTTGGTATCATACAGGACTATGGAGCGGAAGGCCCAGGTTCAAAACCCCCAAAAGGAACGCTTTAAACTTCGGTGGTTGTAATGGGGAGTTTTTAAAGTTAAGGTTCTCCATGCATTTAGCTTGGTGCTGTCGGAGATGAGCGTTGAATTCGGGGGTCCCGCCTCTTAATAAATTACTTTATGGAGTTGAAAGGGCGTGTTAAATCTATAAAAGTGGGCTGTTGGCCGGTGCTCCAGCGTGGGTTTCTCCTTCTTTCCTATCAAATATCTATCGTTATTATCTCTCGTCATTTTATTTCTATGTTACTGTTACTGTTTGGTAACACCTCTCGTCTTCGGCACTTGTACGACCTACTTGTGTTGCAAGTGCTGTAAAACTCTTACTCAAACTATATATATTAAAACTAAAAAATAAACCAATTTACACTCACGATGACCATTGGTCCTTTCGTTCACGGCCACTGTGGGACAAGCATGCAAAAAAACACACACCAAAACCAAAACAAAACAAAATAACAAACCCACATAGATGTACATGCAGATCAAATGACTTAGACACGATCTGTTTTCGATTTGTCAAGAGCATTTACTATAAAGGCGCACCTAACTAAACGATTTCTGTGACAGAAATGTCCAGTGTAGCAGCATAGTTTACAGTACAGTGCAGTCAAGAAAGCGGTTATATCACAAACAAAAGTAAAGGGTGTGCAGCATGCAGTAACAATCAATCTAGAGATCCAAAAGCCTCTATGCATGACGTAGATCATAACGTAGAGCAGTCTATCTACATAAAAATAATATGGACGGGGAAAAACAATCTGGACAAAGAGAAGATAACATTATTTTGTGTGGCATCATGGTGAAATCAGGCGCTCGTTAAAATATTGAAATTGAAGAAATGGACATATTCCCGCCCGTAGGGCGATCTTTATCAACTTTGTTTTTTTATACGGTGTCGGGAGTTTTTTGGCGGCGGGGGGGTATTTTGTATTTTGTATTTTTATATATTGAACACTTTTCATGTCCATTAAAAACACCACACTTTTGTGTGGATTTTACTGAGAAAACATTGATCAAAGGCACAGATGAAAATCGCAATTTCATAGGATATTCAAGATTTGGAAGTCATCAAAGGTTGTCGGACATTTTCTGACTAATGTTTACCTCTTACACCAGGCAGCCTCCACCCCATTCGATCCTCAATGTCTTGGCTTCTATTTAGAATATATTATTATGGATACATTTTTTTTTTCACATCGCCTAAAGTAAGAAAAATGGACAAGTCTGAAATCAATAATTCTATATGCCCAAACACTGCCAACCGCCCCATTCTACCGTTTTGTGACACATTTTTGTGTGTTTAATCCGGGCCAAGAGAAAGTGTTACTCTTATGTGTGAGTGGGGGAGATAAGAACAAGACGGGAGACGGATAACGATATTGCATTTTCTATTACGCATGACGCATCCATTTTCTAAAGAGTAAGGGCGAACGTGTGTACGAATGAAACCAAAAGGAGTTTTAAAAAAAAATTCTGGTTTTGTGAGACGATACTATCACTTTCTGGTTTGCAAACAAACTGTTTAGAATTATTGTCTTTCCTTATTTCATTCTTTCCTTTCAAGCAGCTGTCGCCATTATCTCTCCTCCTTTTTTGTGTTTGTATCTCTCTCATGGTAACTCCTCTAATCTTCGTCACTTTTTATATGACAGATTTGGTTGCAAGCACTGTAAAACTCTTACTAAAACAACAAAAGTTTAGATCACTTGGGGTCCGGCGTCTCGGAGAATGAAACAAAATTTTAAATTTTAAATGTTGGGGTCTTTTACATCCCCCCCCCCCCCCCCCCCCCCCACTACTCCGGGTCAAAATTTAGATCTCGCTGTCAGGGCCAACCCAAGCTAAGAGAGATACAACGTCTCAACAAAAAGACCGAGATACTCGATGGGACTTCTCATATATATGCGGACTCGAACTCAGGTCTTCTGCATACACCACAGACACCGGTGTCAGGGACCGAGCAGAGAACAGCATCTCTCAAAAAGATTCAGATACTCGATAAAATGAATTCCCCTCACAACAATCAAAGTCCCATGTTCCGCTTGTGACTTGTGGGGCTGAACCTCACCGTTGTACCTCCAATATCGGACACACCTTCGCTTGCGCAGTTTGACCCCTGGAGCAGGCATCGTTATTGATTAGTTCTTCATCATCATCATTACTTTTAATTGTAGATAGCACTTGTATAGCAAAAATTCCCACCCAACAGCGAGCTCTATGTGCTTTACAATCTAGAATCTATAACTATAATACCTTGCAGACGTGATGGCATTCTGAAACAATCATACTTTTCTCACCCTGCATCAGGGCATAGAGTACAGACCACGAACAAACACTTTCCACCTTTCCTTATCACGGGCTTAGCCTCTTGACATTATTCCACGTCTCCCTACTTTTCTGTACATCATTCTCTGTGGCTCTTCTCAAAGTTCCACTTGTCTTTCCCCTTGATCTCTTACCCTGTGGATTCCAAGGCAACAATATCTTTGTTTTTGCAGCTGCCTGGCTCCCTGAGTGTATGTCCAATCAATAGCCACCACCTTCTTCAACTTTCTATTGATTTGTCAATAATTATTGTTTCTTGTCCTTGCACAGTGTGGATGTTATAGTTTTTGGCACAATCGAGATTGTTTGGTGTGAACTGGCTCCACAGGATATTAGCTTTACTGATTGAACGGCAGTTGATAGACGTACACGACATAATAGAGAGGCGTATATTACGTAGATATGGTCGCTTTTAAGCACAAACGGGCTATCCCGAAAAGTGCTGTTTTGAGAAAATCGAAGGTAAAGTTTTTGCCACTTGTTCAGTTTCTTTAAAACACAAAGAGAGTTTTCTCTACAACCAAACAAATATATTCACCAATGAAACCAAACTTCTCCTACAGGTAGGGCAATGCCCACGTTTGGTGTAGGTCAAGATTTCTGGAAACCCCCGAAATTTGGGTTAGCCCGCTTATCCTTAAAAGCGACCATAATATTATACATCTTATACCCGGTGTCCATTGAAGGATTGGTTATGTTCGGTTCTGTTCGGTTTCTGGTGGCTACATAAATCTACCATTCTGCCCAAACGGATCACGATTGAAAACAAATGTGTTTCATCTTGAAGATCATCATCGGTTTTGTTGGTTTCGTCGATTTTGCCTATGCATAGGCCCTACTTTATTCTGTGAGGCATCGTAGTGAAGTCAGGCGCTCGTCAAAATACTGAAATCAAAGAAACTGACATTTTTCTGCCTTTAGACAATTTTTCTTCTTTTCCTTTTGGTCTTTTGCTTTTATTAATATGATTATTGTTAAACATTATTTTGTTAATTTTTGTTGTTGTTGTTTTTTGTTTTTTTGGGGGGGTGCCTTTTTTTTCAATTACCTTTATGCCTGTTTAGACATATATATTTCCGTGTGGATTTTACTGACCAATGATGAAGAAAGGCACAAAAAAGTAAATTTGCAGTTTCAAAAGATGCTCAAGATTTGGAAGTTACCAGGTTTTGGCGGCCATTTTCTCATTGATTTTTAACTTCTGATATCAGGTGACCAACATGAATCTTACAATCGCAAATACCACTCTTTCTATTCTAAAAAGGCGGTCACTTTTTCGTCAAATTTAAATATGAAAAAGCTTTAAGATGATACCAATGACTATATACCCGCAAATTAACGAGTGCTTGACTCAACTGTGACGCAACACATTAAGATTTTTTTTCTACAAATCTGATTTGGCGCGGTTCATGACGTCCTCGCCTTGTTGTTGAAACGACCAGAGATCGGTTAAATAATAATAATAATAATAA
>NW_004797949.1:264809-268807 GCF_000002075.1 Aplysia californica | reverse complement strand
CATACACATACACACTGACACTCTCTCTCTCTCTTTCTCTCTCTCTCTCTGTCTCTCTCTCTCATTCTGTCTCTCTCTTTCTCTCTATCCCCTCTCTCTTCCTCTCTTACCCCTCTCTCGTCCTCGTCACCATCCTTCCCTCTTTCTTTGAAAAGCCTCTTTGGTGTTATGGTTTACCTTGAGCTTGGTTCCTGCGGGGCTAATATTTTCTTTTCACCTTCTAGCTTCTTCTTTCTTCTGATTCTCTGACAGTGTCAATCCTGACAAAGAAGGTCGAAGTGGCCCATCTCCCAAACGCCAAAGCAATCTTATTCGTGTCGAAGGTCGTGGAAAACACTAAAAAGAACACACTTTGATTTTCCTTTCTCTTTTAACTCGCTATTAATCATTCAATTGCATCATTTGGGGTTAAAAATAGAACATTCTCTCATTTCAGGTCCTGATTCTCGAAAGTGTCAACGCGCTCTATTTTTTTAACGAGTCCACGAGCTGCTATATTGAGGTAGAAATGCTCGCACTTAATTGACGTGCATTTTAATCTTTTATAGCTCCTGTCAACTTAATTGTTATCTCTTTATAGCCTCGTCTCGGTGGATGTACGGGAAAAGAAAGGGAAAAAAGAAGTTAATTTGTCTTCTCGAATGTGACGTTCCCTCTTGCTATGAAGATAATAGGCCTAGAGAAATGTGAGACTAAAACGAAGAAGCTAATTTATTTGAGCCAAACTATTAATTACAAATGTATCTGATAAATTACAAGTAGAGAAATCCAAACTTAATTTTATTTAAACTAATGCCTTTTTATGGTATATTGATTTACAAAGAAAAAAAATGTAGATTACTTTACTTGGTTTTAGTATGGTCTGTTTCGTGATGGTTTTAAGATTAGACATCTTTCGTGGTATTAAATTCAAGGTGCGAGTACAACGTCGTAGGCCTACTTACAGCGGATTAATGACTTTCGACTAAGGGGATCAAGGGCTGGAGAAGGGCCTCATTTCAAAGATGAGAAACACCAAAGCGTCTCATATAGCTTCTCCCAGTCAAGCCAACCGCACCTACCCGTGGTGAGCCCTGTTTGCACTGACGTGGCTCTGGCAAATGGCGAATCGTTGGCACCAATGAACCAACCCCCCTTTGCCTGGAGGGATAAAAACAACAAGCTGGGAGTAGGTGTGACCCCACAAGGTGCGAAGGGCAGAACCCACCGGCCTGTGAAAGACGGTATGCCTACCAACACACTTTCACTCTCCCTTGAGTGAGTGACCTCCTCTACTACCCTCACTTATTTCTTCTACACAGTCCCTGTGGTTGGCTTGTGCTCTACCTCTGGTCAGGTGCATCTCCATGGATCCTTCTGGTCCTCTCAAAGATGAACACACAACTGGATGGGATGGGCCTTGGAGACATGACATGCCCAAACATAGACGTATACGCACCGACACAAAGGATCCAGGACGTGACAAGCCGCTCGTCTGTGTGATTTTGGATCAACAACGCTGCCAGGGTCAGACCACATTAAGTTGACCCTCCACAGCTCGCCAGGAGACAGTGGTGGCAGGGAATGGACCACAGTGGATCGTCCCTTGTCCACATGGAAAATGGAAGTCATTCTCTTCTCAGGGCGTTGCCCCACTTCTGTGAGAGGCAAAACTTGTCGCTCTGGAATCTCAATGCCAGATGCACTGGACTGCTGGTAGACCACAGACCTAAATGGGAAGAAAAGCCACAGGCTCCCCAGCAAATAAGAAAAGTTCATCCGAGCTCGGGCGACGCCTCGTTTATCAAGGTCCGAGCAGTGCAGTGTCCATTCATGCTGCTGGCGAAAAGTTGAATACCGAGAAAACAGAACGTTTACGGCCTCGTAAAGAAGAAAATGGAAATCTCCCATCTTTTGGACTCAAGAAAAATCCACGTTGCCCTATTACAATATACTATTCACCGTAACACAGACCCCTATATCCCAGGTTACACCCATTATACCTGCACATGCCCTGACTGCCAGGGTGTAATCATCTACACCAGAAATGGCATACAAGGAAAAGTTGAGAATATCACAAATAACACAAGAACAGACACCCCAAAAGCTACAATTTGGTATGCAAGCTGCAAGTTTACAATCTTTAACATTTACAGCCCCCCAGGAAATGACAGATTTTTTCCATTTCTTGAAAAATCTGTACACACCAAAACAATAATTGCAGGTGACTTTAATGGCCACTCTCCTCAGTGGGGATACAGAATATTATACAACAAAAGCGGAATGGCCATAGAGGAACTCTGTGGCATAACAAACCTCCTTGTTCTACAAGACAAAAAATCTACCCTTACCCTTTCACATATGACTCACAACACCAAAAGGAAAAAAACCCACTCCACAATATGGTTAAGACGTGCCAAAGACGTACCTGCTCTCTGAACTTCCTGTTGAGTGATATGATGATGATGGGGTTGATAACGCAGCAAAGAAAGGACAGCCACACAATCGCCGTGACGACAGCTGGGGGCAAGGAACGAGAACTCTGCTGGTGCACAATGTTCGTGACCGTCACAGGCAAACAGAAGAGCGCATAGCCACACGTCACAATGAACAAAGATCTCATAGCGCGAGACGTGTTCCTATTGAAAGCTCGAGGTCCTGAAACAATTCCCGGGATAATGTCCCCCGGAGCCACTTCCACAGGAAGGGGGATAACTGTGAATATTCTGTGATGTGATTTGATCTCTCTGATGATTTGCAATATGGAGAGGATGATAACTACTGCTGGAATGTAGCTACAAATTATTTCTTTCGTGATATGCTGGCGCTCACCAATATTCCTGACTAAGATACATAGGTAGTAAGTTGCCACATATTTGTAAGACCCCCAAGTGCCAAGAGGCAAAGATGCAACTATCACACTCTGCAACCAAATACAGCTTAAAACAGCCGTAGCCGATTTTATAGTCAACATATGCGGGTACTTTAATGGTCGACTTATTGCAATACACCTGTCAACACACACAGCCATTAAACTATAAGTACTTGAAGTACGACCAATCAAATGGAAGCTTCCAGTGACCCGGCACGTCGTCAAAGTAAATAACCAATCATGGGCGATGACACTGGCTGCTGCAAACGGGATGCCGAATATACCAATCAGCATCTCACCTATGGCAAGAGAACCAATGAAAATGTTCGTAGGCGTCTGGTGCGCTCTACTTTTGACGATGACGCAGAGGAGAAGCATGTTGCAGCCGACGGTCAAGACGGCGATCAGGGCGGCGCTGAAGGAGAGAAGGACGTCCCAGTCACCAATGGCCGGGCGGACGTAGAGATCTGAGCTGTTTGTCGACATAGCATGCTGCTGCTTGCTAGATGACGTCTGGGAAAATTGGTTGTTATTTTTGCTGACTGTGCTAATGCTGTTGCACTTGTTGCTGTCCTTGTTGTTGTTGTTGTTGTTGTTGTTGTTGTTGTTGTTTTTGTTGTTGTTGTTGCTGTTACTGTTGTTGTTGTTGTTGTTGTTGTTGCTGTTGTTGTTGTTGTTGTTATTCTTGCTGTTGATATTGCTGTTGCTGTTGTTGTTGTTGGTGGTGTTGTTGTTCTTGTTGCTGCTGCTGCTGCTGCTGTTGTTGTTGTTTTACTAACAGTTGTCTAGTGTTAACTGTTGCTCAAGTTGATAATGACGATGACGGTTATGCCAATGTTGTGGTCAAAACAATTAACACAAAGCAAGACACCAAATAGACAGTTTTAAGCTTGGAACACGTCGTCCTGTACCCGGGCTCACTGTGATCTTGTGGTTATCACCCTGCCGATACAAAAGATAATGATAGACTGTTAGACGCTGAAAGAAGTTGACTGACGTTACGTTAAAGATTTGCATCACTTTAGAATGTCAGCAGAGCACACAAACGTAGATTACAATTGTAGGTAAACAATGATGATGATGATGATGATGATGATGGTGATGATGATGATGATGAGGATGATGATGATGATGATGATGATGGTAA
>NW_004797949.1:261197-263684 GCF_000002075.1 Aplysia californica | reverse complement strand
CCCCACACACACACACACCGGGCAGTGCTACTAACTGAAGTTATCTTTAGGCCATTCCCAAAGTGGGGATATTAACATGTTCTTATGCACAGTGGAATTGTAAATGGGCTGATTTATCAATGTCGTGCTCATACTGTGCGCGACAACATAGGAGGAACTGCTGCTTTTTCTTTCCTCATCCTTGCTATCGCCATTTTTAATCAACTCCTATAGTATGTTTGTCACTCTCTAGTGAACTGCTATCTCCAGGGTGCCTTGGTAGTCGAAGCAGAATTTGTGCTGTTGAGGCTAAAGAGGTGAGCAGAGTAAGCCTGATTCCCCGTTTGGACTTCTCCGTAGACATCCACCGCTTGACCTTATTATGCAGTTGCAAGCGCCGTAAAACCTTACTAAATAAAAGAAGTCAGTTGAAGTCTTCAAAGTTCCTCCAGTGGAAAAAGTGAACGCAGAAATGTACCCGAAAAAAGTTTCATGAGCATAATCAACATACAATTTGGGTTTTCCCGGGAGGCAAGCAAAATAAATATCTACGTGGGGCTTATCGAAACAATTTTGTTGCGTCGCCCAATCCAAGGTAGAAGAGAATCATCTTCATCATCAAGTGCCAGATCTGAAGCAGACACCAGCGATATTGGTTCTCCTTTCACTCCTTTGCTCGGATGCTGTTCAAAAAGCTACGTTTCCCTGATCTTTACCTGTTACCCATTTGTAAGTAAGTTCTCTAAGAGAACCAGTTCACACAACTCGCTGTGAATTTGAGTACCCGTGTTTATAACAATCATTCCCAGAGTAAGCCGTAGGCTATATCATGCTTTATTCCCATCTCCTTTCCGGAATCCTAATAGCGTTTTTTGATTCCACCAATACAATCACAGACTGTTCTTATCGTCCGATTGAATTTCTCTATATGTGAGGCATCGTGGTGGAATCAGGCTCTCGTCAAAATAATGAAATCGAAGAAAACAGCAGTTTTCACCCTGCTTAGCAATTTTTATCAGTTTTGTTTTTTGGCTCAACACCTTTTATGTCTATTTACAAGCATATTCCTTTGAGGATTTCACCGAAAACGTTGATTAAAGGCACAAAATATAAATTTACAGTTTTCATGGACTCTCAAGCTCTGGAATTTACCAAGCTTTGGCGGCCATTTTCTCACTAATTTTACCTCTTAAACCAGGTGACTCCCACCTTCTTCAATCCAAATAATCTCCACTTCTCTTGAAAATGGATGGGACATTTTTTCATTGAAAGCAAGACAAATGAACAAGCTTTAAGATGATACCAATAACTCAATATGCCCAAAAATTGACGAGAGCCTGATTCCACCACGCTGCCTCACATACGAGTATTACTATCTGAGTGCCTTGCGTAGGAAAGACGGACAAATCCTGTCTGGGGAAAACGATACTTGTGTAGGCCGCAGACATTGACTCTTTGCTCTTTTCTGTTTTTGTTGGATGTTAATACCCACCTCACGTAGAAAAGATAATTTTGGTCATTATGACAGTATGAAATCATAAGTTATTGCGTGTAACAAATTTATATGTGAGGCAGCGTGGTGGAATCAGGCTCTCGTCAAAATAATCAAAGAGAAGAAACTTGCATTTTTCCACAGGTTTGTGAACTTTTATCAAATTTTTGGTTTTTGGCTCAACATCTTTCATGCCCATTAAATAACTATTTTCTTTGTGGATTTTTCTCTAAAGCGTTGATTAAAGGCACCAAAATGAAAATTTTCGGTTACCACAGACTCTTAGGCTAAGGAAATAACTAATCTTTGGCGGCCATTTTCTCGATAATTTTACCTCTGAAAACAGGTGACCCCCACCTCCTTCATTCGCAAATATCTCGACTTGTATTCAAGATAAATGGATATTTTTTTCGTCCACATAAAGACAAGTGAACAAGTTTTAAGATTATGCCAATAACTCTACATGCCCCAAAATTGACAAGAGCCTGATTCCACCACGCTGCTTCACATATATCATAGATCTTGTTTGTGTTGACTGAGTTTGATGAAAAAGTGTTACATATTATAATATATTGTTCTATTTGTACATTATATTCTGCTCATAAACTATCCAATGAGAGGTAAAGAGATGAACTTGGATGAGTCCTTTCAGATTCAAAGTTCAAAGCTATGTAATCTCGACTTATTTCAATCTCAAATAAAGTGTTATTTTCAATCAGAGATTTCACCTCAAGTTTTGAACATTTTAAATCGAAATATTGGCCTAAACCAAGCCGTGCTGAGAAGTGTTGCGAATACAACCAACTTGTGTTTCGTACTCTCATATCACCTTAAGCAGTTGCGAGCGCCGCAAAAGTCTTACTAAAACTAAACGAGGAGACCACTGCAACGAATACGCCATTGAACTGTTTCAGAATCCCGTTTATCAGACTAACAGATCTACACGTACAACCGAGGAAAGACAAAACGTGTGTGTGAGAGTAACTGCGTCGAACAGGAGTGTGTGTGTGTGTGTG
>NW_004797949.1:259160-260540 GCF_000002075.1 Aplysia californica | reverse complement strand
TCTCTCTCTCTCTCACTCTTTCTCTCTCTCGCTCCTCAGTCTCTGCTAGTCTCTGTTTCTCCCCCCCCCTTTCTAAACACACACACACACACACACACACAGATTAACACACATACACACACACACATACACACACATGCACACACACACTATCATATATTGATATTATCTTTCACACGCTCTTTATAACATAAAATATTACAACGCTGCTCCGAGATATGGAGCTCAGAATAGTAAAAATTAAATTTCTCGAAGATTCCATGCTTAATGTTGCCTCGAGACATAGCTCAGAATAGCAAAATTGTAAGCAAAAATTCTCGAAGATTTCATTCCTATTCTGAAAAAACACAAGGAAGACAAATAATTTATCACATGAGTTTTGGTATTAGATCATGATTTATCCTACGAGTGAAATTGCCAAGTTGTAATCGCGAGTTTCAGTGAGTGACTATAACTGGCAATTTCACATTTAGGATAAATCATGGTCTAACACGACACGAGTGTAATAACTTTTTTTTATACCATACTGATATCAGCTGAGTACTCTCTACTGTAAGAACACTGGGAGACTGGTGTTTGGCACTTTATTTGAGCGCCTATGGTGAGCGCACACTGCACGGAAGTTTTTACAGTCGGAAAAGAGCGGCTGCCATAACATTGCTCGGTTTAAGAATATTATTATGATTCAAGTCTTTATTTTGCTTACAGGATTTTAGAAGACGAATATAGTGCGCCAAGTAATATTGTGTACATTTTTATATTTCACGTGTGCCGTATCAGCTTATATTTCACATCTGAAATATTAGGAATTATTTTACTGGATATGCAAGGTTAAAATAAATCCATGTATGATATACATGTTTTAATGATCAAGTAACTAAGAAGGAGATATAAGAAAAAAAATCTTTTATATTTTGTTTCTTTCCACAACATTAATTCGACCCTAGGATGGCTTTACAGTGGTACTAGAAACCGAGCTGCCATGTAATAACCAAGAAAGAGAAAGTCTTACTAGTAGAAGAAAGAGGAGAAAAGATCGATGGACGATTTGCTAGGTGGTTCTTCTCGAAATCAGATCAAATTCCACTGAAACCGTACAAGAGGAGGAGAAAAGGCGCCGTTACTATGGCCCGTGGGAACGGGAAAAGACAATAATTTGTCGGGTTGACCTCGTTGAAGATATCGATTGGATAAATGGAAATGAGAATGACTTAAGGAAGAGGAATACAGGATATATAAGTAGAGAGAAAGAGAGAGAGAAGGAGAGAGAGAAGAAGAGAGAGAAGGAGAGAAAAAGAGAGAAAGATAAATAGATAGATAGATAGATTGATAGACAGATAGATAGATAGATAGATAGATAGATAGATAGATAGATAGATA
>NW_004797949.1:255499-256820 GCF_000002075.1 Aplysia californica | reverse complement strand
GAGAGAGAGAGAGAGAGAGAGAGAGAGAGAGAGAGAGAGAGAGGGAGAGAGACAGAGAGAGAGACAGAGAGAGAGAAGGAGGGGAGAGACAAATAGACAGACATTTAGTCGGGCAGATGGTCAGACAGACGCACGTAGAGACAGATAAATCAACAGAGACAGAGAAGTTAGATAGACATATAGGTTGATAGATAGATAGATAGATAGATAGATAGATAGATAGATAGATAGATAGATAGATAGATAGATAGATAGATAGATAGAATATGTATTAATTTATTACATGTATACTTGATATAAATGTCCTTTTTTATACATGTATATCCTGATGACAGCAACGGAAACTATTCTTCTCTAAAACAAAAATTTTGTTATCATTTCAGCTCCTTTCCTGCTCTCTGACCATGTTCTGTCGTCTGCTTTCGTCTCCATTTTCTACCCCCCTCCTCTGGGTTCTTGACTCTACCTTTGTACTGTTGCCCCTTGGCTCCTTCATACTTGTCTTTCAGCCACACCCCTGATCTTAGGGTAGGTAAGATCTAACACCTAGCTTTCTCGGAAAAGGGCAACAACACCTCAGAGGTCTCGTGTGCAAGTTGCGCACGTTAAAGATCCCTTGGTGGTCATTAAATCGAAAAGAGTAGGCTTCGCCCACCACCCAGGAAAAATTCAAAACTGATTCCTATCACACTGAAAATGCTTAAATATTAATGTGTCCCGCGCGCTCATATTATGACCTTATGCTGTTGCGAGCTAAAGCACTTACAAAAAGAAAGGGGAGGGGTGAAATGGGGGGTGCTAAAGACCTTTACTACAATAGTTAAACCTCCTTGGGAAGTGCTAATGTGGATAGGGAGGTCAGGCGTTGTCGTTCTTTCAATAAATGGACACTGGACTTTGGAAGAATTTTGTCGGCATTTGTGGACTGCGCGCTTGCTTAAGTCATCGCCTTTCTATATCTTAAGTCTGGACAAGAATAAGAAATAAAAAAGTAATAAAACCCCAAAACGATAAAAAAAAAAAGAACAGGAATAAAGAGCGGTGAAACTAAGTGCAAATACTTTGAAGATATGCTGGATCATTCTTTGAAAAGAATAACACGGCTTTAAAATGCAAGCAGTTTTTGCATCTGATTACAAACAGGTTTGTAGTTAAGGGAGACATAATATTCAGAAAATCCAACATAGCGCTCTGAATTCTTTGAAGGCAGTTGTACTACTGTACTCGATAGCTACAATGACGAGGGTGGCGACGACAACGACGACGACGAAGAAGAAGAAGAAGAAGAAGAAGAAGAAGAAGAAGAAGAAGAAGAAGAAGA
>NW_004797949.1:252573-253476 GCF_000002075.1 Aplysia californica | reverse complement strand
TAGTAGTAATAATAATAATAACAATAATAAATAAATTCATTTTATATAGTGAAACACTGCAAAGAAATAATTTTATACTACAAGTGAGGAAAAAGAAACGAGAAATACTATTTCCAACACTATTTAATAATTCAATATCTTAGTACAATACAATTGATACCAAGTAGGTTCAATCATTGTTCACTTCAAAAAGTACACATTCAACAAACTTAGATCTAGTGCGGATATCATTGTATGAACAGATGAGGTTATCACATTTATGATGCAATGAAATTGTATTTTGTGATTTTTTTGCTCGCTGGTGTACTATTGTGAGTTGGGCTGACAAAATGAGTTGCTTCTCGGATATTTGCCTTATGGAAATTGATATCTCACTTTATACATGAAGTTTGTACAATATGTAAGTGTGGAAAAATAAAGGACACGGTAGACTCGAAGAAAATGGCAATATTTGAAAATCTGTAAATCTGACCCCAATGTCGATTTTCTACCAAAATCTCCATTCTTGGATTGCGAGAAGTTACTCATTTTGTCAGCACGACTCGCATATGGTAAACTGCTAATGAGAGCATGTATTAAAGTAGTTGAACAGTTTTACTGTAGTTTTTTTTTTTAGTAGGCTGCTTTCAAATGTTTTGAAAGTTATTTTCGTACGTTTCTTAAGTGCACTTCATCTGAACATTTGCACAATAGTCTTTCGACCAAAAAGAGAAAGAAAAATCAGCGTATTGTTGGAACTGATCAAAGTGAGACTTCTCCTTAAAGTAAAGAAACCCTCAAAAAGCGTGTAGCTTTTAACCTACATACCTGATCCATTAGGGGGGGGGGGCTTAAGAGGGTTTCCGCAGTAACGGATAAATGTAGGTTAGAGAGTCGATATCAAGGATGGTTGAACACCCCCTC
>NW_004797949.1:246265-249346 GCF_000002075.1 Aplysia californica | reverse complement strand
TCTCATCATCATCATCATCATCATCATCATCATCATCGTCATCATCATAACCATCATCACCATCATCACCTTCACGACATCGTCACTCTTTACAAGAGCAACATCAACAACAACAACGCCAGTAGAAGGGCACACCGTAACACAGTTTCGAAGACAGTAAAATAGGGCTTAAGTTGTACATAACTTATTACTACCCAAAACAGAAGCAACATTATTTTATACAGCGGTTTTAAAGACAAAAACAAGAACATTGTAATGCATTAAGAAATCAACGGTATATTTACCAAATGGAGACCTCCTACAAAGTGCAACTGGCTCAACAACGTCCTAGCTCTTCACTAGTGGAGGAAGGAGAAACGAACTCAAAACAAAACATTCGAGAATGTCGATAAATAATTGAAGCTGAACGTTGAGCGAACTCTCTTCTCTGAAACGTGACGACCTGCAGAACATCCCTTTTAGAGTACTCACCGAACGGAATCGCACGGACAGGCCTACAAAATCTGGAGGGGAAAAATACCAACGCCCTTAACGCCTCTTAGTCACAAAAGCATCTTCCTGGTCCAGCACTTGAAACCCTTTAATAATAATATCCGACCTCAGTATGTCACCCGATTTGAACTTTTGTTTCGACTGTCTGCCCCTCACTCTCTTTTTCTCTCACTGACTCGTCGCTCTCTCGCACTCCATCTCCCCCTCTCAATCCTCCACTATTTCCGCGCGAGGTGCCCGCGTGACTTTTAAAGGACGACAAACCAATTTCCGTTGCCATGGAAACAAAATTTGAAGCGCTCGCACTGTTCGTAGTCGCGGCCACACTTGCTTATCGTAACAGGACAGATCGATCGCGCGTCCTGCTCTGATCCTCTCTCACCTGCAACAGAACAGACGAGGAACGAGTTGAAATATATGCTTTTTTACTCCATCGCACCGAACAACACCGATCTGGATTCAGCGGCCTTCCAATTGACGCCGCGGAGTGAGTTCTCGCTGTTTACGAAGGGGAACCTCCGCTCAATAAAGCCGTGACGTTGTTATCTCTACTTTTGTCATCATTCCTCTTGTTTCGCGTATCTTGCTGAATAAATAACAGTTCACTGCTTTGATTCAAGCGATAGTTTGTTTCGCTGAAAACATTAAATTCTTCGTGTTGTGAGTCAAAATGTAAGAAAAACAGAAGGATAACAAAATTGATATTGGGGAAAGCAATTTGGACCATTTCTTGTCCGGGAGCATGATGCTCCTGGGTATGTGCACATCAGGGTTAAAAAAAAATATTTCATACTTTTTACCAGTTTTTTCTTCTTTTACCCTTCTCTAGTGTGGTTCTCTTTAAAACGACAGTCATGCATGTATTAGTAGAGGCCAGTTAATCATAATTTGTGAGGCAGCGTGGTGGAATCAGGCGCTCGTCAATTTTGGGACCCGTAGAGTTATTGGTATCATCTTAAAGCTTATTCACTTGTCTTTATTTGGTTGAAAAAATATCCATTTATCTTGAATGCAAGTCGAGATATTTACGAATGAAGGAGGTGGGGGTCACTTGTTTTCAGAGGTAAAATTAGTGAGAAAATAGCCGCCAAAGATTAGTTATTTCCTTAGCTTAAGAGTCTGTGGTAACTGAAAATTTCCATTTTTTGTGCCTTTAATCAACGTTTTTCAGGAAAATCCACACAGAAATGAGTTTAGTAATGGGCATGAAAGGTGTTGAGCCAAAAAAACAAAAAATTGATAACAATTCACAAACCGGCAGAAAAATGCAAGTTTCCTCACTTTGATTATTTGAACGAGAGCCTGATTCCACCACGCTGCCTCACATTTACTAATAATTTATTTTATTTATTTTTGCCTTGTTCTTCGCGAGACGAACAAATCTCTCTTCTTAAAAGAGAAAAACCAGAGGTGATTATCGAAAGCATAAAAACTAAATTGATTTTTCTTGTAGGTTTTCAAGCACGTGATTGAAGATCAATTATTTTTAGCATCCTGCATTAGAGGATTGAACACAAGGACAAGAAAAGCCGTTTGGGAACTGCAGATTTGGTGAATGTCGGCTCTACGGAACACTCTCTCTCTAAACCTTAAAACGTAAAGTAAGTTATTTCCCATAGCAGTTTTCCCTTCTCTGAAATCCGAATGTAATCAAGAAATCGTGTGCTGGTTGTTTATTAATGGAAAAGCCCAGAGCGTTGAAGATTCCAGTAAAAACAGGAACATATAAATTACATTATCACATTATTTTGTTGTCCGTTCATAATTGCCCAATTAGCTTATTCCGAGCCTTATTTTTTTTAACAGTCATTAAAATATGTGCCTTATTTTTTTGCTCTTTTTTATTTTATCATATAATGATAATGTAGTTGAAACCCAACGAGCTGTACGCCGCACGGAACGTCATTCAGGTGTGGACGCGAGGCCAGAAGGGAATTCTAGCTACAGCAACAAAATGAATCGATCCGTTTCGTATTCGAACCTTCGAATCTGTAAGGCAACTCGTGTTTTGCAACACTGTGCTTGTCAATAGGTGGCTTTTCTCACTCTTAAAATTGCCCTTAAAAACCAAATGAAGGGCTCAGTGGAAGAACTGTCTAATATTATTATATCCCTTTTTCGTCCATTTACAGGTTTTACATTTTACTTTTTTCCCCCAAAGTAGTTATAGTTAAATGAACATACTACTGTTGAAAACAAGGAGGGAGGGGGGGTCTCGTGGTCGAAGGGTTATGGTGTTTGACTCTCATTCAATAGGTCCCAGGTTTGAATCCGGACAGCGACGGAAAAGTTTCTTCTCTAAAATGTTCTCCTTTCACCCCTTTCCTCCTCTCTAAGTACTCTAACAATGTTCTGTAGTCTGCTTTCGTCACCACTTTCTGCCCCCACCCCTTCACCTACTTTATCCCCTTCTCTGGGTTTATCTCTCTTTCTGTAGCCTCTCTACTACTACTTCTAGGCTCCTTTTTACTACTGTCTTCCAGTCACATCCCTGATCTTATGGTAGGTAAGATCTAACACATAGCTTTCTTGGATACCGGCGAAAAATCTCGGAAGTTCTGTGTGCAAATTCCCATTTATGCAGTTGCG
>NW_004797949.1:244174-246077 GCF_000002075.1 Aplysia californica | reverse complement strand
GGGGGGTTAGCTAAAGAAAAGTTAAGAACAGTGATAGTACGATCTTACACATACACACTAAATTATCTTTACGATTTCTCAAAATTTCAGAATGTGACACAGCCAGTCTTTCCACTTAGGATCTGAAATTCAAAACAATTTTGGCAATGCACGTGCAAAACAAATAACGACCACCCCTTTTCCTGTTTCTGGGCCGGATGTGTTGCCATGGATGATGTTAGGATGAAGCTTTCTGAGCTAATGTTTAGACAAAGACAACACTCTCACTCCCCGCACAATTCTGGGTGTCTCCTCTCCTGTAGTGCTGGGCGGCTAGGTTTCCGATTATTGAAAGTTCGGAATCGGAGGAATCGACTCCAAACCCAATTACTTACTTTCTAATGATGCGATTTCTTCAGGTGGTTACTTGGTTGGCTCCGATCATCTTCAGGAGTTTGGATAACCTTGATTTCAGAACACTACGAAGCATCAGCTTTTAAAAAAAGAATTATCTTAAAAAAAAGATTCTAATGTAAAGTAACTGGTAATCGCTCGTTTACGTGAGAAGAACTTTTCGTCCGTAGCATTAATCGTTGGAATCGGTTCCTAAATCGTTTCTTCGCCCAGCCCTACTCTCCAGCCCTCCCTTACGCAAATAATCAAATAACCTCCCTTTGTTTACGAAACAGGGATGCGCGCGCTAGATCGAACTCCGCTAATCGGTGCAGATTGTCCTCACAAAAAGAGCACGTTTTTTTGTGTGAGGATAAAGAGATTGCCGCTGTGTTTCTCTTTTCCTGTCTTTCGTAATCGTGTAAACTGTGCAAAGAGTAATGTTTAATACGCATGCCGCCCCACACACCCCTTTTTGTGTCTATCTCTCTGTCCCTGTTTCTCTCTCTCTCTCTGTGTTTCTCTCTCTCTCTCTTTCTCTCTCTCTCTCTATCTCTCTCTCCCCCTCTCTCTCTCTCTGTCTGTCTCTGTTTCCCTGTCTCTCTGTGTTTCTCTCTCTCTCTCTCTCTCTCTCTCTCTCTCTCTCTCCTTGCCCCCACATGGACCTACTTCTATTATAGTGTGTCAAGCATCAGTGGCTTCGCCTGTCCTGGGTTCGTGGGTGTGTAGATCTCAGTCTTTGAAGCAAACACACCCTACCTTGCTTTACAGAATACAGAGGCCAGACATAACGTGAGTGAAAAACGACGTGTAGATCTGATCTATTGTGCAGTTCAAGAGACGTCTTTTTATGGGATTTGTTGTAGTCTTTGTTTGGTTGAGTTGTTTATTCGGTTTGGCTGTTTATTAACAGGTTGAGCTGCTTACTAGGTTTTTGGCGTGTTTTTTTTTTAAATGACAGACTTCCTAGTGTGGTATCTGACTGTGTTCGGTAGTAATATCAGTGGTGATTAAAAGCGGATAGATACATCGTTTAAAACTCTTACTAAACTAAACGAGATAAACCGAGGCCGTTTTTTCTTGACTTGTTTTGTGTTTCTGTTCAGGCTTTAGTGGAGCCAAAAGGTCGGGCGTAGGCGTAGTTCTAGTCAAAGGAGATGATGAGCTAAGACAAAAAAAGGCTTCGTTCGTTGGTATTGTAAACTTTTGTCGCGGCCAAAGGTAGGTTCAACAAGATCTACATGTATTTGAGTTTGTATTAGTAATACATGCATTGCTATTCCGTGTTTTGATAGGCAGTTTCTTGTATTTTAGTGTGGTTTTTGCTAGGGCTTCACGGCACTTGCAAAGAGAAAAGATCATAAAGATTTAAGTGCCGAAGGATAGAAGAGTTACAGCTCTTGGTAGTGATAGGCAGGTATCGATACTAGATATTCGATACTTAGACCTATAGGTATCGGTATCGGTACCGATACCTGCTCTAAACATCGATACCTATGTGTTATTTATCCCAGGGCTGTCAAAGCAAGTG
>NW_004797949.1:240859-241891 GCF_000002075.1 Aplysia californica | reverse complement strand
TGTGTTTGTTTGTGTGTGTGTGTGTCTGTGTGTGTGTGTGTGTTTGTTTGTGTGTGTGTGTGTCTGTGTGTGTTTGTGTGTGTGTGTTGCTTTTCTGAGCCTAACGTGGACTCCTGGCCTACTGTGTCAATCCCCCCCCCCAAAAAAAAAATCCCCGCATTTTTTCATTAGTTATGAACAGAGTGGCAGTTCCTTTGCGCCTGTAATCTTCTGTAGGGAAACGTTATATCGCTTGTATTAACGTGGCCAAGCTATTTAAGAGACTTAACCTCCGATGCAAGGTCCATTTAAGTCTAATAAGAAACATGGGAACTTCTGATGAGCTTATAACGTAAGTTTTAAAAAAGCTCTTTAGTTAAATTCAAACTAGGCTGGCTTAGGCTTCTAGGTGAGCTCACCTGGAATACCAGGAAGTGTCGTCTCTGACTCAGAGGTCGATGTTTAATGACCCTCCATCCTTCAAGGCCGCCAGCTGCAGTTACACAATACTCTGTCACACCCAGGCCAGTCCATGTTTTTATGCTGTCCATCCATGTTACTCGTTGTATACCCCAGGCTCTCCTGCCCCACACCCTTCCTTCAAACACCTCTTTCACAATGGTTTGGTGTCGTTTAAACTGACCAAAGTAATGTATTTTTCCATATTTTATTGTGTTTAGTTTAGTCAGGGTTTGTCTTGTGTGGGGAATCTGAGGCACCTCATCGTTCGTCTTTTTATTAAAAATGTCCCGCTTATTATTCTGGCAATTCTGAGCAGGTGACCTTACAAGACGTATTTATCCTGTAAGCTGCTGGCCCAGCTGTTTTTTTTACTGACTTCAAACAAGCCCTGTGAGGGACACTTTAACGTGCAGCCATACACCGAGCCTTATCGATCTTGCATTATCTTTTGCTTGAATTGTAAACCGAGTAGGAGGAGGAGGAAGAGGGAAGGAAAACGGAAAAAAGACTCGACAACTGTGGCAGCTGTGTGAGAAGAAATAGGAGGAGGAGGAGAAGGAGGAGGAGGTGTGGATGTGGTGAAGAAGAAGA
>NW_004797949.1:233775-238879 GCF_000002075.1 Aplysia californica | reverse complement strand
GAAGAGGAGGAGGAGGAGGAGGAGGAGGAGGAAGAGGAGACGGACGAAGAGGGTGAGAAAGAGGTTAAAGAAGAGAAAGAGGAGGAGGAAGGAGAGGAGGAGGAGGAGGGAGAGGAAGAGGAGGAGGAGGAAGAGGAGGAGGAGGAAGGGGAGAAGGAAAAGGAGATAAACGGGAGGAAAAGGAGATAACCGGCAGGACATTGAGAACCTTAGCTCAAAAGCAGGTGACATCCACCAATAGTGTGTTTGTAATAGAGTCTGTATTGGTGCATTATTATGTAGTTGGTAACTTCGATAAAATAATTTTTGTAAGTGTGTGTTTAAGTATACCATGTATCTAAGTATATGCTTTTATGTAGCCTATAATTTTATTAATGCCATTGTAACACAAATTTCCCTACGAGGATCAATTTTTAAAAAATTATTATTATCAGTTATTTGTCTATTTTATAAAAAAGTATAATACTGTAAATGAAATAATGATACGGTGTTGTATGATGTAGCGTTGTGTGGCGTGGAGAGGCGTGGTGTGGTGTGGCAAGGTGTGGTGTGGCGTTGTTTGTGGAGTGGTTTGTGGCGTTGTGTATGATGTGGTGCGTGGCATGGTGTGGCAAGGCGTGGTGTGGCATGGTTTGTGGAGTGGCTTGTGGCGTTGTGTATGATGTGGTGCGTGGCGTGGTGTGGCATGGTGCGTGGCATGGCGTGTTGCTGTATGTGTTCAGAGCCTTCAAGTTAATTAATATCCCTCTCAAAACGACAAAAACAAGTGGGATAAGAGCTACAGGAAACCCTGAAAAAATAACACTGGTAAAAAACTCCCCATTTGGATTTTTAAAAACATATCTAACGATACTCCTCTGCTATATGTAGTTCCTTTCAACAAAAATATTTTTTAAAGTACAACACAAATAGGATGACAAACCTGAAGGAACTGGTTAGAATGTCATTTTATTTCGTAATATCACACGTGATCACAAAGGGAAAAAATTTTCAAGATAAAAAAAAATATGATCATAGAAAGGGCAAAACAAACTGAATAACAAGAGAGTAGCTCATAATAATTAATAGATTATATCAACCACAGGAAGTCTACCAACTTTTTCAAGAAAATGGCAATGCTATCTACAGACTGATCTCGTAAGCTTTGAATCGAAGTGGAAGATTCGAGTTATCCTGGAAAATACCAAGTGTACTGAAAATTACACACAGAGTGGAAAAAAGGAAGGGAAATTTAACCTTGGATCTTAAACGTACTATGAATAATACTATATATTAGAAGGAATAATAACAATAGATGAAAATTGTGGGGTTTTATATTTTTTTGGAAAATCATAGTTATATAGCAGGTAAAATCTGAAATAAATAAACTTAAACACATAAACGCAGTAGCCTACAGACAGGCATGTGATACAAATAAACATCAATGAATCGATAAAAAAAATGAATCTCGGGTATTTATTTTTATCATTATTCAAAGATAAGAAAATCATTATGTGCACCTCCATTGCAAGGGCTGGTTTAAAAAACAAAACAAAAGCAGAACAAAAACAAAACAAAAACCTACAATTAATTGCATTAGGGAGATTGCGTACGCTACAGATTGAAGGTTTTATCATATTTAAAAAAAAAAAACAACAACTGAAAAATACCCTACTTGTCCTACCTATTATGACCTTTTGAGACCTCAAAAAGAAAAAAAACTGTCTACAGTCTGTGCTTAACATTGGGGTTTTCCGATTTTTAAAAATTAAAGAATGCAAGTTGCAAGAAAATAAACGTGACTGAATAATAATGACTGGCAATGTCTGCTTGTTACACCTTTGTGTCAGAGAAGAGGAAGTTCTGAAACTGAGGGCAATGTGTTCAGAACCTTCAAGTTAATTAATATCCCTCTCAAAACGACAAAAACAAGTTGGGTAAGAGCTACAGGAAACCCTGAAAAAATAACACTGTTAAAAAACTCCCCATTTGGATTTTAAAGAACATATCTAACGATATCAACCTTTCAAAAGGTGAAAAAATATTCAGCCTCTGGCATTACAGTCCTCAGACAAAGAGCATTAGCCGAGAGATTAGTTTACTCTAGGCTTATAACTTTATTTTATGTAGGGGGACTAAAATAGACAGTTTTATCCTAAACAAAAAAGTAATATATATTTCTTTAAAAGGTAACTAATCTACTTAATTTTTTTCTTCAAGATTCAGTGTAATATTTTGTGCTGTAGAAAAGGTGAGATACAAAAACAAACAACAAAAGTGTTGAAAGATTAAAGAGCTCAATATATCTTTATCATCCATTCACAAAGCTGAACGCGCACTCTTACTGAAAAAGATAACCTTGAAGAAAGTGACTGAAAAATAGGAAGGCAGAGAAAAATTTGGCAATGACAGTGATAGAAGAGAAAATGTAGCAAGCTGAACAACATTCTTAAAATGACCATTTTAAATGTTTCCATTTTACATCTTAACCGACTCTTTGACAGGTTATCATTTGTTACATATTCAAAACAGCAAACATTTCCGAATGTTCTTCTGAATTTTAAAAATTGTACTTGAGATTCAAAATCTTTTTTGTGGCGCTTAATTTCATGTCAAGTACATCTATCATGCACTGGAAAAAATACAAAAAAGCAAAAGAACCGTTTAGAAAGAAAGTAATAAAGTACAGACCAGAGAGCCATGTGTAATTTATTCAATAGTAAAAAAGTGTGATCTTTGTCTTCAACTGCCAGTCCTCACGTCAGAATACACAAAAATCTCTCTCCAGTTATCTTTAAATACATAGCCATAGTAAATTACATAGAGATATCAACCTGAATGAATTCTTTCTCTCCAGCTATCTTTAAATAGATAACCATAGTAAATTAACAGTGGTATCAACCTGTGTGAACTTCGGTTCTCTCAAAACACGTGACCGCACTTCACTCACAATATACAACAAAGAGATGGCTAGAAAAATGCCCCCAATTTTTATCCCATTACCTCACTAAAGACATGTCAAGCATGAGATCCAAATCATTTAACCTGCTTGCACTTCACATTTGAGCCTTGGTTAAAGAATAGTAAACTACTCATACTGGCTTGTCTTCATTTACAGTTTCTCTTGAGTTTGACAGCCCAGAAACAAGTGGACCAGTTACTACCGGTACTCATAGAACCTAACTCAGCAACAAAGCATTCAAGAAGAGCACTCGCAGTAATGACAAAGTGACAGAGACAGTCGTGTGGTGTGTGAAGAGCTGGCGAATACAGTGGGAAGTTTGTGAAAGTAAACATCATCCTGTCAAGCAAACAAAGAGAGATGTATTAGAAATGAATTCTCAAGACCTTTTCAAGCCACCTCCTTCCCCCCCCCAAAAAATTTTTTTTTAAGAAGAGCTTTCATAATGTTGTCAAATATTACGTAGGCCTACAAAGTTGACTGAAAGAAGTTAATTAAATACCAGTACAGATTTTTCATTGATTGTTAGAAAGAAGGTGTGACCTATCACTAGTATACAAAAAGCTACTGGAAATAGTAGAAGCAAAACATGAACAACGTCACAACTGGCAAGAGCCGTCTTGTTATCATAATACAAAGCACTGATTTCAGTGATAAGGTCTGACCCTCTTGTGCAAAGGAAATAGTTACAGCTTTAAACTTTGGAAATTCCAAAAGGTTCTTTTCTTTCTTAGTAGCTCACTCAACTGACCGGGTCTTTTTCTGTTATCTGCCTATTCAACAACAGCCAAAACAGTCGAGATTAGAAATGCACGTATGATTTTTATTATTTTATCTAGATCAGGAGACTTTCCTGCATTGCTAGCGGTGTCATCTCATTAAAAGTTTTGTTTTTTTGAAGATCAGATGAAAAGAGACAGGAAAGATAAAAAAACAAGATCCATGTGAATTCATATCACATTGTTCGTTGAGTCTTTGCTATAGAATTTTGTATCGGCAATCAACACTAACTTTCCTGACCTTATCAGTGCAACACAAAGGCAACTGAAAACAATGTTAAAAAACTGTGATAAAGCAGGAAATTGTGTCAAAGATCTGAATGAAGTGCTTTTAATTAAAGGAGGTAAGCATGTCTGATAAGATACACTGTCTCTTCAACGATTGTATCTTCGATAATGTACACAGCTCCTCATGAAAATTTTCTTGGGAAAGAAGCTCATACATAGTGACAAAAGTCAGCTTCTTTGATGAGATGCTTCTCAGACTGAAAAAAACACTATCATCATGACATAGAGCGCATCACATCGCAGTATTAGTGATAATTAATACTTCTTTGCTTGGTCCTTTTATCAAAATAATAATAACTTCAAACAAATCACATTACATTTGTATTTACACTCAGGTACATTTCTTACAAGATTAGTACACTCTGCCCAGTTTTTGAGACTTGCTGCCAGAGCAAATCGCCATGAAATTGAACTAAATCAGTTAGTGAAGATTTTAAAAAATTGTTGAATAACATATGACACTAATTCAAAGATAAAAAAAGAGAGAAGAGGAAAAAGAAATGGAACATCAAACCAACATGGAGAGAGTTTAGAATCAATATAAAAAGGTTGAAAAAAGTCTGTACATGGGAAATAATTACTCATTTTCAAGATTGATGAGCACCAATTTGTGGTATGAAGTAATTTGAAATTGGGCAATTCTTACACAGATCAATGCAGCATACATACTTTAAGAATAATATTAGCAGTCTGACCATCACTCTTTCATATTATCATCCTTACTTCTGACCTCTTCTTTTACCAGACAGCAATATAATATTGTTCAAACATCGCAAAGAAATCATGCAGGTAAAAATGAAGTGCATCAGACTTGGAAGACTGTTAGAAACATATCATATCTTTGAAGTGACAGTACATTCTATTTGCATTAGAAATCAGGAATACTATGACAAATCATATTAGGCTACATAGGAGCTTACAATTTATTCTACTTAATTTCAATTACAAAGGGCTCTTTAAAGCATAATATGTAGTGGGGGGGGGATAAGCCAATAATATTTAATTAATTAAGATTTCAGCTCAAGCAAAGGTATGAATGTACTCAGTGTTTTCTTTCATCAGAGTTGCAAGCTGTTCAATCACCATAGTACGTAAA
>NW_004797949.1:215738-233515 GCF_000002075.1 Aplysia californica | reverse complement strand
CAGAGACAGAGGTAGAGAGAGAGAGCAGGGAAGGGAAAGAAAAAGAGAGAAAGGGAGGGGGGGGGAGGGAGGGAGAGAGAAAGAGATTTCAAATAACCTCAAGTCCTGTTTACACTACTACAGTACTTTGAAACCTGTACTTCTTATCTTAAACAAAACATCAACTGCACAAATACATGACGCACTATTTTCTGCCTTGTGTTACAATTCATGAGTAATTCCTGTTTCGTATTTAGAGCATAAGAACAACAAAATGTACGCAAAAACAAGTGCTCTTAAAATAAAATAATTTACAAAAGAAGATGTGCCTTGTCTTATTAAGAGAAATAACAGTTTTGAATCAATGAATCGATGTCTGCAACACATGACAATAAATCCTCTTATAAGGTATTATTTGAAACACAAATGGAAACATGTACTGTATATTTTGAAGCTGTGATAAAGTAATCGAAGTACAAGTTGAATATTTTTCAAACCACAGAAAGAATTTTACTATACACATTTCATTACACATCGTTGTCGGTGCATGTATTCATCATTAAAGAAAAAAACTGTACAAGAAAGACGAACATTATACCTTCAAGAATACCTAAGTAACTGGAATCATTAAAAGATGCTTTGTACAAAAAATAAAACGCAAAAAAGATTATTCAGCAAGTTTTTGCTTTACATGTCTATTTATACACCTTTAGTATTACAATACACAGGCTGACATAAATAAACTGGTATGGGTATATGAATTGAGAGTTTTTAATGTTCAATTAATTGATTACCTCCACAACATCTCAATAGATTATGCGCTTAGAGAAAATTTCATTCTTCAAGTCAGGTTCCTTGGTTTCAAGTAATAGTAATAGCAATTGATTACCAACTGCAAGTTGATGGACACTGAAATATCTAAGAGTTAAACTCTGCTATAATAATATTCATCTACCTCTTTTTAATGTCAAGCATTATGTTAGAAAGAGAATCCCAAAATACCCCCCCCCCAAAAAAAACCCCAAAAAACCCCCAACAAACCAGCACCCTCTGCCAAATCTTTTTTCCCCAAACATACATTGACATATTGCTATCCCGACAAAGCTAAACCAAAAAGGAATAAAAATAGTAATCATTCCGGTTTAATACTCATATTTCAAAATTTGCTGCAAGAAAAACCTAGAGGAAGTAGGTGCTTTTACATAATTTTAGTTTACTCTAGTTCATTATAAAGTACCACAGGAAAAAGTGTGGTGGAACCTATTCTTATAAATGGAACGCAGTCCTACACATAATATGCTCATACTAATTAATGGATATTCATAGGTCTACTTGATAAAATGCCTTTGCAATCTTTTTCAGCAAGCACAGCCTTCTATTTGATTACACTAATTTTGATTCATCATCAGGTGAAAATATTACTTAATCAAATTCATCTCAAATAAGCAGCATAACTCAAACTGCACTGGAGAAGTGGGTGAGGAAAGGACAAAGGTAGGAAGATAAAACATTTTTCTGGCAGCCCAAGGGGACAGAAATGCCAAAAACACAAATGGGAGAAAAAATTTCTTTCTACAAGAGGAACACAGAAGGAGAAGAAAAAGTTTTCTTTAATCATGTATAAGTCAGGAATGACTGTGCAGACTGTGATAAAATACAAACGGTTCGAACAACCGTTATTGTGTAATATATTATGCAGATAAAATAAAGGTCATGAGAAGACGTAAGAAATGCTGCTGGAGAACACAGAAATTTGTGGTGAAGAAAGGTACAGAATATCACAAACTGAGTGAAGGAAGAGTGCAATGCTTCCATCAAAAAGGCAAGTCAAATTATCATAATTGTAGAGCAGTTTGCAAACTTCATGTGGTAATACTCCGCTCATGATTTACAACTCTTAGCTCTATTTTGAAAAAATAATGTGCAAGATGTTGATCATACAAGCACAAAAGATTTTTTTTCTCACAAAATATGGATCTTTTTATAAAGATGTTAGCAATTAAACAATATATTTTGTAATGATAAGCTTTTACGACGTGAGAAAGACTTCTCTCTACACAAATCTGAGAGCCAATTAATTAAAACAAAATAAATGTATACAACAAAGTGATAATTGTCAGAGTAAGGACCGACCTGGTTTAGTTTTCAACAAGTACAAAGATTAATCCATCAGAATGTGACAATTCTCACTAGGAATCTATCTTAGTTCCCCCCCCCCCCACCTCCCAATCCCCACCAAACTTAGTGCAGTGTTACTCAGATATGACAGTACTTCTGTTTTCACAACTTCACAACCCAAAGGCTAAAATTCTCAACTGGGCAGTTCTACTACCGATTTCATTTAACCCCTGATATAAGCTAAATTAATCAGTAGAGCTGTCAATTTGTGAAGCATCGAAGTTTGATCCATAAGAAGCAAAGCAGATAGTAAAACACTGAGTAACTTTTCGCTTTCACATTATGTACACAAAAATACCAATTCAAAGAACCTGTTCTTTGTATATATACATTTAGACCCTTTAGAATGCTCACTTTGATAACTGAACACTATTGGGCTATACTTCCTCCTTGCAGAGTGCACACAACTTAATTAAGTAGGACGGTCTTCGAATGCCTTAGTCGTATTCTCATAGGGTCACGGACTCCAAGATACAAAAACAAACTAGGATTCTCGAGCAAGTTCCTCACTTTCCCAGAAAATCATTTTTCCTCCTATGAACTCAGCTAAAAAACAAATTTGTAAATGTAATAATTATTACAAATTACAAAGCATCAATCTAATGCATAGAATTAATGAACAAAAAGATTCTGATTAGTTTGATATTATTCATAGTTACAAATCTACATGGTAAATTTTATTCACATTCCTGTTTCTTTAGGTAAGTTATGTTGACTTTATGATGACTTTTAAGTTCCACGTTGATAAAATGATTATTATGATTGAAAGTAAAAAAAGGTAGAGTGTCTATAGAACTTCATTTGCAAGAGCAAAGTACATAATTGTGCATTCATACACATTTCGGATGGAACATAATGCATCAAGACAGGCGCACACTTTTGACTTAAGAATCATTTCAAATTTTAGAGTTTGACATCAAAATCCTTTTTCACAGATTATACCAACTAAATGTCTTAGTAGGCGCAGACATTCATGCAATATTGCATCAACTTATCAAAACACTTGCCCATCATTCGAAACTAAATTTGTAGTCACATGGAAATGGATGGATTGGAAAGGTGTGTCTTCTGAATAATAATCTTGAGAATAATTACAAAACAAACATAAAAAGCAAAAAACAGCCCTTTGTCTCCTTCACTTTTCAAGTGAAAGGTGGAAACACTAGACCTACATCTTGCAAAAACCAGACATCGACTGAAATACTCATACAATTAAATGCATTCACACACATGTAAAACATCACCTGAGTCTCAGGTGAATCACGAGGCCCTATCTCATTAATGCAAAATAAGCAATGCCATCATTGCACAGTTCAAACTTCAAGAACTTTCATCCTCCATTACACGTGTGTTATACATGCTCACACCACCTATCGTAATAAGACAAAGGTTTCTATGCCCAACAGTTTTAGTCGCTCAATTGCACTCAAAATACATACAAACATTTACAAACTCACACACACACGCAAACACACACACACACACACACACACACACACACACACACACACATATACATACACACATACGCACATTCATACATACACACACACACACTTACACACACACACTTACACACACATCATACATCCCCACTGACATAAATGTGCATACTATCTAAGCAAAATTAATTATCATTAAGACTCTTCAGTCCCTCCAGAAGCAGATATTCCAAATAACTCAGAGGCTCCATCAAAACACTCGATAAGAAAGTCTTCCATCTGTGCATATAGGTGCTTCTGAGTATTTCCCCCAACCAGCATATGATTCTTGTCTGGGTACATCTGCGAAGAGAGGGGGGAAATAGGTATGAGTAGGTACCATCCAAAGCATAGATTTGGTACTGATTGTGAATGTATTAGTTTTATGTCTTTATTGACACATTAACCTTTTCATGACCTATAATATGACATGTTTTTTAAAATACTAATGTCTGTCGTTTTTTCTAAAACGGTGAAGGAGCCAAAATGCTGCATTCGTCATGCTTTGCGGAGCACAAGGACCATGGTGATGAATGCCGTTCATCTTAGGTTGCATTCTGCATACAACTTCTATTAGATTATGCATTTCGTAAAACTAATAGCAGATTCACACTCAGCCGTATTTTTACCATACAAAAAAAAAGAAAAAAAATCCTTCCCTTTTAGAGATAGTTAGAAGTATTTACAAGTCAGGTCTAATTTTAGGCAATTGACCACTAAATCTAGAGTTATTTTTTGCCCCGGGCGACACAAAATTGTGCCTGGTGAAGCATGAACTAACTCTGTGTCATGGATGGGTTAAGGTGATTCAGGAATCTGGCTATAGTAGGCTACAGAAGCCACTTAAGCTTGAGTAAAAAAACAGCAATAACTATATTATAGAGCAGGTGAAATTGCAAAAGTCACTGATTTAAGTAAGGTTTTTAAAGTAGACAGAGAGTTACCAGTGGGTGGTTGGCGGGTGCTCTGGTGTGGTTTGCTTCTTCTTTCCTATCAAACCTATATTGTCCTTATCTCCCCTTCTTTTTTATGGTTGTTACTCTCTAGTAACACCTCTAATCTTCTGGCACTCATATGACCTTATGCAGTTGCGAGATCCGTAAAACCTCTACTAAAACAAACATAAAACAAGAGAGATACCACATCTATAGGAGTAAAGGCACCTCGCTACCTCAGAATTACAAAGTTTTATCTGACATTTTTGGCCGTTTTGATTTACTAAGACCATGAGGTCAGAAACTAAATATTTCATATTATGCTCTATCAACATCGTAAGATTAATCGGAGTCGTTATCAAGATATCCAAAGAATTACATTTGAAAAAGCTTTACATATTGTGAAACTCAAAATCTTTCACGTCAAATTTGCATTGAGCAGATAGAACTTTGTAACTCTGAGGTAGTGTACTTACCAAAAACCTGAAGTACACATCAGCTTCAGTAAGTGCTTTCATTAGCTGGGCTGATTGTTGGAAGTGGACATTATCTGAAAGCAAAATATTGATCGGATTTGAAACTTCTGGGATGCCATTCTCATGTCAGTTCAAACACATTGTGCACAAACTGAGCAAGAAATGTGGATATTGATCAGAATACTAACTTCATGAAGAAATACAACTGGACGTTCTAAAATCTTGGATATTCCGATAGAGTAAAATAATTTTTTCAACCAACCTTCACTGAGATAATTTGTGATACAGCAATGTGAAATCAGGGGCTCATCAAAGTAATCAAAGTCAAGAAACTAGCTTTTTTTTGCAGGATTGTGAATTTTTATCCAATTTTTGTTTTTTAGCTCAACACTTTTCATGTCATTAAAAGAACACATTTCTGTGAGGTTTGTAGCCTACTGAAAAACGTCAATAAAAGGTATAAAAGTGTAAATTTTCTGTTTCCAGGGACTCTCAAGCTAAGGAAATATCAAACTTTAGTGGCCATTTTCGAATTAATTTTACCTGTGAGACCAGGCAAGTACCCCACTTGTTTCAGTCACAAATATCTCGATTTGTTTTCAAGATTAATGGATACCTTTTTTTATATCAAAAGCAAGACAAATGAAAAAGCTTTCAGGTGATACCAATAACTCTACTTGCAAAAAAATTGACAAGCACCTGATTCCACTGCGTCATGACACATCTACACATCTCTTACCTCGTAGTTTTCATCTTTTCTTCCTTTGTATAGCTAACACATAGAAGAACAATGGTAAAGTCAAAAACAGATGTAAAAATCTAACCTCATAGTGAAAAATATAGTGTTGATTAAAAAGAAAAGTAAATATTTGGATCTTTAGGAACCTAATAAAAGGAAAATTGTAAAATAATAATTACCATCAGCAGTTCCATGTACCAGCATGAATGAAGACTTTTTGAAATTCTCAGCGTACATAGAAACATTGGCAAACTGGATGGACAAGAAAAAAATGATAGTATTAGATGCAGTTGACAAAAAATATTTTCAACAGTCCCAAAATGCAACATCTGAAAAAGGCACGGAGAGGATCTGCAATCTTTAGGGACATACATCAAATAGTAGGAGCAAAGATTATTTTTAAGAGACCTCCATAACTAGATCTATAAGACAAAATGAAATAAACATGCTCAGCAGAACCGGCTGCCACATCCATATTGAAGCACAAAAATAGTCCAGACCAAATTTTTGAGGAGGATAGATCATGTAAACAACCTAAGTTTTTTTGTAAAGTCTGAGTTAAAATAAGCATAATTATATAGTAGTCCCTAATAGTCATTTTGTGCAAGAAATGAGTTGGACAGATTGATAGAAAAGACTTAAGACTGTAGTAGTAGTTCAAGTACAACTTCTCTGCAATTTTTGTCAAAAAAGAAAGTGTTTTATTGTTATTCCTGTATAACTGTTTGAATAAAGAATTTTACAAAATTGTTCATACATGCTTCATACAATGAAAAAGTAAGAACAGGTAACATTATTTTCCGGTCAATGAAAAGAAAAGCTTCATGAAGTTCAATCACGGAATGCATTAAACATTCATGACTATATAAATATAAGTATTTAGACTTGTATATTTTATTAGTGATTATATCTAAAAAGTTGTTTCACATGTTTAAAATGGAAAATATAATCAAAATATTGTTATGTAGGCCTACACTGTAAAGAACATAAAAAAGAGCTAGTGAAAACTGTCGTACATACATGGCTTTCTTTGATTAGTGAAAATCAAACTACCGTATACAAATTAACGAGGAAAGAATGCTAGATATCTCAAAAAGCTTTGTGCTGGGAAAGAGTAGCTTTCATAAAAGCAAAGAGCAGTAGAGATGACCTTGTTGCAAGTATGTGTAATGTTAGAACTTGGGACCAGCATTGACTGTACCTTGTAGGCAGCAATGTTGTCATCTGTGGTAGGAAGGCCCATGTATCTCTCAGTGTAGATGGTGTCTGACATAAAAAAGCGAAAGCTCATAAGCAAATCAAATAAACACATAGTTCATTTATATCATGCATGTGACTGTGAGCCTGTTTGTGAGTGCAAGCACAGCCTACTATTGTATTATTATGGCTATGTGCACAGATGTGTGAGGAGGAGAGGACGTGTGAGAGAGTGTGTGTGTGTATATATATGGGTGAGCACATGCACATGCATGAGCGAACATGTGCATGTTTGTGTGTGTGTGTGTGTGTATGGTTGTGTGTGTGTGTGTGCGTGTGTGTGTGTGTGTGTGTGTGTGTGTGTGTGTGTGCGTGCGTGTGTGTGTGTGTGTGTGTGTGTGTGTGTGTGTGTGTGTGTGTGTGTGTGTGTGTGTGTGTGTGTGTGTGTGTACGTGGCACCAAACCAATGTGCCAGGATCTGGACGATAAAGATGAACATCTTATCTTAAAATGCTTTTTTAAAGCACCAAACCAATGTGCCAGGATCTGGACGATAAAGATGAACATCTTATCTTAAAATGCTTTTTTTAAAAGTTTTATTACCGGTACCGTAACACATTTAGATAATATAAGCATTGAGGATTATAATAATTAAAAATGTCGCTAGAAAGTAGCATACAGAGACAAGAAGAGGAGGGATAAGGATGATAGGTAAAAAGGCACAAACCATTAGAGTGTTAGCAACCACCCACGAAACTGGCTTGAATCTTAACCCTATCTGTTCGCCCTGGGGTCATTTTGTACCTCCAGGGTTGTATTCTTCACATTTAGAATACTTCTAGTACGAAGTACGAAGATCTATTTAAAACTTTCAGTATTTCTCAAAAACTCATTTTGACAAACTGCTATGCAAAGCGTACGGATCAGATTAACGAGTAAATTTTCTCTTTTGAAAGTGGTGGCACAGAGTTCCCAACGTTGTAAGGATACAAGAGTAAAACACGATGTACGGATAGAGTTGAAAGAGTTTTAAGTCAGGTGATGTCACATATAACGTCGATAAAAATTGTATCGAAGAAGAAATGGAAGTCTATCACAGATTGACGGACAGAGTCTTGAAAAAAGTTTAGATAACAAATACTAATTTTTAGAAGAAAGTGGGTTTTTTTAAGAGCAAGTTTCACATCTCACACACACACACACTGGACTGGAGATGAGTTCATATCATAGATTCAAGGTATTACAAATTAAAATTTTCTTTGTTTCTGTTTTGAAAAAACAAATTATGTAAACACATACCATAATAGATCCAGTCTGTTACCGGTGCAACAGAGATGCCACATTTGAAGGGATGCTCTTTACGTCCCAAAGCACTTGCTGTTACATAGCCTCCATAAGACTGGTAAAGGAGAACAAAAAAACAATTATTTTGTTCATCAATCTGGTCGTACCAGCTGTCATTCTGTTGTAGTATTTCAATATTTCCTGCTGTAATACGAAATCAATGACTGAATATTGCCCTTGTCAATACAGAAACAAAAAGGAAAATATAAAAAATCAAAGAGTAAATTTCTATGAAATTGTATGTAACATATTTCTAGCTCTTTGATAAATATTTCTTACAACTCTAGAACTCAGATGGGAGGCCAAGTAATCAGTCTCTCAAAATCCCAGATGAGTTGCATCTAGAAGACATAACTTTTACAACAAGAACAACGTTTAAAAAGCAAAGCATCAAGGCAGAAATTAGATAAACTGCATTTACATGATGATTTACTTCAACAGCTAATAATCTATACTTTTGTATCTATCTATGCTTTGACTTCAGTTCTTAAGTAGCCAGGGCCCTCATGAAAACCCGACAACCACCATCCTACTTAAATCTTGAAGATAGTGAAAAAGACTAGGGCTAAAATCTTGTCAAATTGACGAACTGATGAAATATTACAAGACATTATAAAACCATACCTCAACAGAATAGGAAAGCAGAGTAATTAGACAGTTACTGTTTAACCTTTTGATACAACGCGTTTACTGGTAGGTCAAGATAGGATTGCATAATTCCATGACATGCCAGGTACATCTATGTGGCTTGGAAGGTTTAACATTTAAGCAAAAATGCTGTAGAGGGAAATTCCTAAAGGAACATGGCACAGTGCATTAAAAACACGTAGGTTCAAGCTAGGCCAAAGAAACAAAATTACCCCTACCAATTTACCAATAGACTTGTATATGTGAGTATAGTTTAAGAACTCCAAAGCATTTTTAAATAGTTATTATAACAGGGTTTTCTGTTGTGCATATCAGTAACTCTACCATGCAATTTTCCTTAGAATTGAGAATTAGATTTTTTATCTGATTACTAATAGGAAGAAAACCAAATTTATCTCTAAGATGTGTGCTGGTGAGTATCGATGGCAAATTCAAACCTTCAAGGTGAAATTAAATTTAACGCAAGAAAACCTGCTACTGCCTATAACAAAAGAAAAATGTTTTATCACAAACTTACCCAACCCCAAATGGCCATGGCTTTTTCGTCCACATAATGTAACGTCTCAAAGTATCTGGAGCAAAAGAAGAGGATGGGACTCATTAATATCATTATACAAAGTTCACAGTTTGGGCTAATAAAGGTACCCCACAACTCAACCTTACAATGATAAGTTCACATCATGTACTTATGGTATTCCTAAAATCTACCCTGTAATGAACAGTTAACACCACAGAACAATAGATGTACTCCTTAACTTAACCCTGTAATGATAAGGTCATATCACAGACAGATAAAGGTAGGCTACCCTTTAAACCAAACCTCTTCAGTGTAGGAGATAAGGACCACTCTGATCTGAAAAGAAGCAGACTACATCTGTACAATGCTCCTCCTACTGTCCTGATGAAAAGTATGACTTCAAAAACAAAAACTTATTTCAGGAGGATAACCAGGGGAAAAACCTTATTCTTTATTCAAAGTGGTACTCTTCCTTTTTGAGACTCTCTCTCTCCCTCTCACGGACTTCAAAAAGAAAAATATGCACGCACAAAAAAAAAAAAAAGAAATCTGCATAAAGAAAAAAAGACACTGAGCAAGAATTTGTAAATTTTACTACTTTAAATTTCTGAAGTCAACATGGCAGGCACCAAAAAATATTACTCACTTAGCTGCAGTTATGGAATCATCAACTTCAAATGAGCCCAATTTCCTGTAAATGGCATGGAGGAACTTGTCGCCACGTCCCCCTGAACCTCTACCATCAACCATGGCAACGATTGTGTCTCTTGAACTGGTCAGGTATGTCTCCCAGGCAACAGAATACTTTTCTGTGACCATCTGAGAATTTGGCCCACCATATCTGTCAGAGAGTGTCATGGAATATTGAGATTAGGCATAATTATATTGTAATTGTTCATTCTCAGTATGCTTCACCAAAATATATGAGCGTTCAGATTAATGTTTCACTATCCTGTGATAAAATTAAGAAGCAATGTTTTTTGTTTTTATAAAGTGTTTTACGGCGCTCGCAACTGCATAAGGTCATATGAGCGCGCGGGACACACCTAATATTTTCAGTTGGTAGGAAATTTTGAATTTTGCCCGGGTGGCGGCCGAAGCCTACTCTTATCGATTTTAGACCACCAAGGGATCTTTAACGTGCGCAACTTGCACACGGGACCTCCGAGATTTTTCGCCCTTGTCCGAGAAGGCAAGGTGTAGATCTTTCCTACCAGAAGATCAGGGGTGTGGCTGAAAGACAGCAGTAAGAAGAAGTGAAGGAGTAGCAGTAGAAAGGCTGCAGAAAGAATCAGGAGTCCAGAGGAAGGGGCAAAGGAGGTGAGGGGGTGGGGGCAGAAAGAGGAGACGAAAGCAGACGACAGAACATTGCTAGAGAGCAGGAGATGAGGTGAAACTAGACAAATTTAGGGAAGAAAATTTTTCGGTCGCTACCCGGATTCGAAACCGGGACCTTTTGATTGAGAGGCCAACACCTTAACCTCTAGGCCACGAGAGCCCACAAGAAGCAATGTGTGGCAAAGGGTTTCTACAAAAGCGTAATTAAAGGCATGACTTTTGTTTAATCAGGACCTGAAGAAGCAAAAGAAAAAACATAACCACTCAAGGTTTACAACTTACACATGAAGCAGCAGAGGGTATTTCAAAGTCTCCTCCGTCTTCAGAACTGGCGGCATATACATTTTTGCCCACATTTCTGGCAAAAAAAGAAAGAAAGATAATCGTCACTAACTTTTCACAATTTCATATTGTTGTTACCTCAAATGATAAAATCAATACTTTACTTGAGCACTTCTAAATAATGAATTCAAACATCTATTAATTACTATCAGTAGTAGTAATTTTCAATTTCTCTTGTTCAGCATATTATCTTGTCTACACCAAAGAGGTATTCCCAACCCTATTTGATTTCATTTATTAGATCTAAATTGTTCTAAAGGAGACGATAAGTAAAGGATAATATTACTTATCAAGTCTTAGAATAACCTTAGCCAGTTGTTGGCATTCATGCTACATACGCTGCTCACTTTCTGAATTCATCATACTGAACATCTTTAGCATACATTGTTTCATTTCATATTTATAATTTCATTATAACTCTTTTCAAGTATTCCCTCTTCTATAATTAAACACCTCCCCCCCCCCCACCCCCGAAAACCCCCTCGCCAAAAAAAAAGAAAAAAAAAAGAAAAGAAATCCCATGATATTAAGCTTACAAAAAGGAAAGGTACTCCAAGAAATGACTGTTTGTTGAGACATTCATCCTCCTATAAAGCCTAGAATCTATTTTACACTATCAACCTACATTCAGAGGCAAACATTCAGGTGGTTTGGACATCTGACCTGTACGCACCTCACCAGCTTGCCAGTAAAGCATACCACAAAAGAATATCAGAGTAGAAGGCAAGAGGAAGACGAAGGAAAACCTGGATCGAGGGTGTGAAGGATATCCTGAAAACGGACAACATCCCACCCAGGCAGCCCATCCAGCTTGCTAGAGACAAAAAGCTCTCCCCTCAATACCCTAGAGGTGCAAGGGAAAGAATAAAGTAAAGTAAAATAAAGAAAAGTAAAGTAAAGTAAAGTAAAATGAAGAAAAGTAAAGTAAAGTAAAGTAAAATGAAGAAAAGGAAAGTAAAGTAAAATGAAGAAAAGTAAAGTAAGGTAAAGTAAAATGAAGAAAAGTAAAGTAAAGAAAAATGAAGAAAAGTAAAGTAAAGTAAAGTAAAGTAAAGTAAAGTAAAGTAAAGTAAAATGAAGAAAAATAAAGAAAAGTAAAGTAAAGTAAAGTAAAGTAAAGTAAAGTAAAGTAAAGTAAAGTAAAGTAAAGTAAAATGAAGAAAAGTAAAGTAAAGTAAAGTAAAGTAAAGTAAAGTAAAGTAAAGTAAAGTAAAGTAACCTACTTTCTCCAGTGTCCAGCTCAATCTGTTCATATTTTATCCATGGCAAGGCTTTCTTGGCGAGTCTCGCTGCTACTGCAGTGTTGTTCTCCATTCTTTCAACTGAAAGAGAAATCAAAAACTTTTAACAAAAAGTGAGGTGTGCAAACAAAATGAGTTAAATCTCGGTTGTTACCCCAGTGGACACGGATAGATACATGGAATTTAGAGGTTGGGTTTGAACAATATATATTGTTCAATGATAAAAGACATAATATTCAACTTGAAGAAAATGGCATCAGTTAAAAATATATTGATTTGATGTGTCTATGTATATAGTCGACAACTTCATTCAGGGACTGCAAGAAATAACTCCATTCGTCAGCTTGGCTCACAAATTAATATCAACCTGTACTGAACAAAGAAGGTAGCAATGCAGAGTTACAACTGTTTAATATGAAATGCCTTTTCTTTGAAACACATTTAAAAGATGCAGTTGGAAAGAAAGCAGGAAAGGATAAAAGTTTCAAAGAAAAAACTCATTTACTTTACCTTTTTAAAAAGCGCTTCGTTTAGCTTTAAACAAATCCTTTTCTCCTTACTTCCCATTGTGATAATATTGAGGGTTGTAAGCAAAGATAACACTCAAGAGATTTATTTTGGTGGTCAAATTTGACAAAATTTTTAAAAAAGTGAACCATGTCTGGTTAAACAAGACACCACATGGGATCATTATTTACACCGTTTACTAAGAGTTATGTTCAAACTTTCAGCAGGTCATTTAGAACATTATAAATGTGTTTTAGTTCACTTTTTATTGAATTTTTTTTGTTCCCAGAGTGTAAAAAGCAAACAAACAATTTATTTGTCATATCATCTGAGTTTTCTACTCACTTTCATATCATCCGAGTTTTCTACTCACTTTCATATCATCCGAGTTTTCCCGAGTTTTCTACTCACTTTCATATCATCCGAGTTTTCTACTCACTTTCATATCATCCTAGTTTTCTACTCACTTTCATATCATCCGAGTTTTCTACTCACTTTCATATCATCCGAGTTTTCTACTCACTTTCATATCATCCGAGTTTTCTACTCACTTTCATATCATCCGAGTTTTCTACTCACTTTCATATCATCAGAGTTTTCTACTCACTTTCATATCGTCAGAGTTTTCTACTCACTTTCATATCGTCAGAGTTTTCTACTCACTTTCATATTGTCAGAGTTTTCTACTCACTTTCATATCGTCAGAGTTTTCTACTCACTTTCATATCGTCAGAGTTTTCTACTCACTTTCATATCGTCAGAGTTTTCTACTCACTTTCATATCGTCCGAGTTTTCTACTCACTTTCATATCATCCGAGTTTTCTACTCACTTTCATATCATCCGAGTTTTCTACTCACTTTCATATCATCAGAGTTTTCTACTCACTTTCATATCATCAGAGTTTTCTACTCACTTTCAGTCCCATCAATGTTCATGAGAGAATATTTCGGAACACCAGGTCCTAAACATTTGAGAATGTAGAAGTCTGTTGTGGAAGACATTGATACTTCGTTGTATAGACAGTCCTTGCTGTAGTCACATGTGAGACATCTCGTTTGCTTGATTGAAACTTCCACACTGAAGCACAAGAAGAGAAGCTTTAAGCAATAATGAAAGATTTTCCTTAAGGCATTCACCTTTTAGTACATGGAAAAACAGTGTCGTCTGTGCCCACTGTTGAGTCATTACAACTTTACATACAAGACTTTTAGTCCACTCCCTAATTTTGAGAGGTATGATGGTCCTATACTTCCAAGCATATTTGTTCCATTTTCCTCTCCGTATTTAGTTTAAAATAAAAAGATTCCATAAACCTATTAAGTGGGATGCTCTGAGCTTTCAAATAAACCTAATCTGTGTCTTACAAGATATTATTTCAAGCAAAATCAGACAAATAGATAACTGAATACCATACCTGTACAAATGCATCTGACGAGGATCAATGTGGGGAGTCAGATAGTATCTGTAAAAGATATCAGAGTAAAAATTAAGGAGATAATCTGCTCACAACAAAAACACATTTAAAGATGTTTTGTTAAGGCAAATCTCTTAAATATTATCCTAGAGTATACCTCCCGGAAGACTGACACCTTCCCCAGCTCTAACAAATGTTTTCGTGTTTGCGGTAAATAAAAAAAAGGCTTACATTGAGTATTAGATCTATATGCGTATTTCAATATAAGAAAAAAAATCTGTTTACTACTGTTGTTAAGGCAAGCACTAATAGATTTTACTATTTTTGCTGTTCGTGACAGCAGTATCTTGAAACATGACTACAGTGACATTGAAGGGTCATGTAAAAAACATGTTCGAAGAATTTTTTAATTTTCGCAAAAAATGTGGTCACCATGGTGGCCGTCTTGAATTTTTTATGATTTCAGATTTTCTCTGGGATGCGTCATAATGAAAAGAAAACATGATATTTAAGACTATTTTATGCATGGTTTGAAAAAATCAAACATATACATTAGTTAAAAACCGCTCTGATAACACAACCAAGAATTTTGTCAAATTCAAAAACAATATGCCCAAAATCTCTTCATTATGTGATATACACACCATTTCTACTCGTCATATATATCATATAATTATCTTGCACAATAACTTGGCAATTTGAGAAAATCTTAACAGACCCATGCTGGAAATGCCAAAGGGAGAAAAGCATTGAAATGACTGCATCATCTGCTCTTAAGGAAATTCCCGAATCTATTTGGCAGGATCTGGTGACCTATTTCAACTGTTTACAGTGTTTTGAATGAATGTGTACGGTGCTGAGAGTTATTTTATCAGATTGAGTACTAAATGCAGTTTTCAGAGGTATACAGCATGCCAACCTTCTATTCAAAGTAACATATTGCAAGCTACTATGTTTTATAACCCAAAACTAACAACGTAGCCCTTTTTTATCCTAAAAGATCACCCCTACAAAAACGGAAAATTTGTAAATTGATAAATAAATAGTTAAATAAATAATTAAATAAATAAATAAATAATTAAATAAATAAATAAATAAATAAATAGATAGATAGATAGATAGATAGATAGATAGATAGATAGATAGATAGATAGATAGATAGATAGATAGATAGATAGATAGATAGATAGATAGATAAATAGATAGTAAGATAGATAGATAGATAGATAGATAGATAGATAGATAGATAGATAGATAGATAAAAAGACTAAATCACAAACAAGGCAAGACAAAATGAAAAACTTACAGCATATCTTTTTCTTCATTGTAATTGACCAGTGTTGATACGACCCACTTTCCATCAGTGAGAAAAGATTTCCGATCCATCTGATTCCACTCCTGTTGTGAAAAAAAGAGAAAAATAATTTTAACCCCTTCTATGCTGAGACATTTCTTTCTTTGTTTGTACAGACAAGGTAAATTGTGATGTTCTTTCAAAAGATATATAAACAAAACCATAATAACTTAGCTCTTATTAAATATTAATTAAAATAACTGCACATGTGGTAGTTTCACCTCTCAGTCCATCTTTTACAGGCACATAGCAAAATACTATTTTTTTTAAATTCTAGCAACCATTTTATAGAGAACTCAATCTAGTACATACATCTGCACAGCAGTAAGAGGTTAACACGTTTTTAAAATTTGATACGAAAGTCTGTTTCTTTCAGGAAAATAGTTCAGAAAAGTTTATTGCACTTATACTTGAGAAATCAAACTGAGAAATAAACTTTAATAAATTTGTAAGGACGTAGAGAGGCATGTGCATTAAGATTTAAATGAACATAATTCACATATTAATAAGTTAATGCAAGCCTCCATTTTTTGTTGTAGGCCTATTATATTTCTCTCTCTCTCTCTCTCTCTCTCTCTCTCTCTCTCTCTCTCTCTCTCTCTCTCTCTCTCTCTCTCTCTCTCTCTCTCTCTCTCTCTCTCTCTCTATATATATATATATATATATATATATATATATATATATATATATATACACATATATATATATATATTTCCTCAAAACAGCTCATAATGAATATTATCATTCACTTTATTAAGAACATCAGAATTATCAGCAATATTAGCAAAAACAGTCATCTTCATCAAAGCTTCGTTCTCATTTGTCACACCATGCGAAGATTAAAAAGATTTTTTAAATATCATGTGCTATTCAAAGTACAACACAAAACTTACTCTGAACTCAATCATTGCAACATGTTTATAGAAACCATCTTCTCCTTCTCTCTGAGGCAAAATCCAGAAATATTTGGAACCATCAGCTGCTACCAAAGGCGGAGTAAACTGAAAGAAAGGGAAAAAAAAGATTGAACTGTAAAGAGATCATACCAATGTTTACCTTATTATATATAGACATTAAAATATTTATGTTAAATTTGAGAATGGATAAGGGAATAGAGCAGCAATTTTTTTCCTTGTGCTGTTTTCTTCATCAATGTGTCAGGATCAGAGCAATGAAGAATTATCTTATCTTGTCTTATTTTATCTTATCGTTTGACTAAAACAAACCCAACTGATTCAGTAACAGTGATAAATGATATAATGTTAAATTTGAGAATGGATAAGGGAATAGAGGTGAAGCAGCATTCCCCCCCCCCCCGGCTTTTATACTGGTGCTGTTCTCTTTTCCAACCCTCCCATTTTCCTCTCCCTATATTCCCAACCCCCAATCCCCCTTTCCACACTGACATAGTATTATTATCATAAGTAATATATAGGCCTATTATTTATAATTATTTTCTTATCAATAGCAGATATAATGTGTTATGTGTCTTATAGTGTTTGACAGAAGGTAAATGATGATGTATCCCACGCTATTATCTCTCATTCCACACCCTAGGTACCTTTCGGATCTTTCCCAACTTATTTAGTCTTTTACAAAAGAAAAGCGATACTTCAGTAAAGATTAGTCATCAAATGCAACCATCCACTTACCAATTCCAACCATCCTGATTCTGATTTGACCTCCAAACTCTGGTGAAAAAATGCATTAAAAAATTGCTAATTAAAATACGTGTAGTACTTCGTTTTCAAGTAGAGTCTTTAACTTCACTTTCAAACTATAAAAATTCTTTAGAAATCAGACAAGCATTCACGGGTTCTAGGTTGGGTACCAGGATACATATTGTTATGGATTACCGGTATTGTGATAAACTCAATCCAATAATCCTTCATTTACAATGCATGTACAAGTACCAATTTGTATGTGGTGTGTGCGAGTGTGTGTGTGTCTATTTGTGTGTGTGTTTGTGTGTTTATGTGTATATTTACGTGTGTGTGTGTATGAGAGTGTGTGTGTGTGTATCTGTGTGTGTATTTATGAGTGTGTGAGAGTGTGTGTGTGTGTGTGTGTGTGTGTGTGTGTGTG